>NC_066538.1:7562425-7564925 GCF_024679095.1 Eriocheir sinensis
AACTAACTGGAGAACGCCCCTGCTTGACCCCCCTGACCTCCCCCCCCCCACCTTGACCCCCTCCCCTGACCTCCCTGACCTCCACCAAGCCAGACCAGGAGAAAGGTGAAGGGGGGGAGGGGGGAGGAGGAAGGGGAGAGAAGGGGGGAGGAGAAAGGAGAGTTTAGGAATTGAGTTGAGGGAGGAAGGGTGGAGGGGAGGGAAGGGGAGGGGAGAGGAAGGGGAAGGTGTGTAGTGGGGAAGGTTGGGGAGGAAAGGGAGGGGTAGGCAAGAGGAAGATATGAAGGGGAAGAGGAAGAGGGAGTTAATGTAGTGTGTTGTGGGGATGGGAAGGAGTGAAGGGGAGATTAGGGGAGGGAGAGGGGAGAGGAAGATGATGTAGTGGGGAGGTGGGGGAGGAAACGGAAGGGGACCAAAGGAAGGGGAAGAAGGTGGAGTGGAATAGAGGAGATTGGAGAGTGGTGAGGAAGTTTGGGTATAAGGGGGAGGGGAAGAGGAAGGGGAGAAAAGAGGAAGAGAGGTAGAGTAAGAGGAAGGGGAAAAGAGGAATGGAAGAGAGGAAGAGTAAGGGTTTGTCTGGACGATGTGTAGAGAGGAAGAAGAAAAAGAAGAAGAGGTAAAGGAAAGAAGGAAGGAACGATGAGGTGAAAAGAAGTGGAATAGGTAGAAGAGGAGGAAATGAGGGAAAGAAAGATGTGTAGAGGGGAAGAATGAGAAGAGGTGAAAGGGAGAAGGAAGGGAGGAAGGAATGAGTGAGTAGAGGGGAACAGGAGGAAGAGGAGGAAGGGAGAAGGGAAGACATAATATAGAGTAGGCAAGGCAAGGCAGGGCAAGGTAAGGTAGAGTGAGATTAGGTTAGGTTAGGTAAGGTAAGGTAGAGTAAGGTTAGGTTAGGTTAGGTAAGGTAAGGTAGAGTAAGATTAGGTTAGGCTAGGTAAGGTAAGGTAAGGTAGAGTAAGGTTAGGTTAGGTTAGGTGAGGTTAGGTGAGGTAAAGTAAAGTTAGGTATGGATAGGTTAGGTTAGGTTAGGCAAGGTAGGTTAGGCTAGGTTAGGTAAAGTTGGGTATGGTAAGGTAAGGTAAGGTAAGGTAAGGTAAATTATATGTGCAGGTAAAGAAAATATAAGAAAGGTAAGGTAAGTTTAGGTACATAACTAGGTAGGTAAACTCAGCTCAACCAGGTGATACACGACAGGTTAATGAGGAAAAAAGTAAATGGTAAAGGTTGGTAAGGTAAGGAAATGTAGGCAAGACATACTAAGAAAAAACACACATACATCAAATTAAACAGGTAAAAATCAGCTCAACCAGGTGATAAAACAAGTTAATGAGGTAAAAAGGAAACAGGTAAAAGTAGATAGGGTAAGGAAAGCTAGCTAAGACATACTAAGAAAAAAAAAACATACATGAAATTAAATAGGTAGAATCAGCTCAACCAGGTAAATTAGGACAGGTTAATGAGGGCAAAAAGTAAAAGGTAAAGGTAGGTAAGGTAAGGAAAGGTAGGCAAGACATTTAAGTTAGGTTAGGTGAAGTTAGGTATGGATAGGTTAGGTTAGGTTAGGCAAGGTAAGGTTAGGTTAGGTTAGGTTAGGTTAGGTGAGGTTAGGTAAGGTAAGGTAAAGTTAGGTATGGATAGGTTAGGTTAGGTTAGGTTAGGTTAGGTAAGGTTAGGTAAGGTTAGGTAAGGTAAGGTAAAGCTAGGTATGGATAGGTTAGGTTAGGTTAGGTTAGGTTAGGTGAGGTTAGATGAGGTAAAGTAAAATTAGGTATGGATAGGTTAGGTTAGGTTAGGTAAGGTAAGGTAAAGTTAGGTATGGATAGGTTAGGTTAGGTTAGGTAAGGTAAGATAAGGTTAGGTTAGGTTAGGTTAGGTTAGGTTAGGTAAGGCTAGGTAAGGTTAGGTAAGGTAAGGTAAAGTTAGGTATGGATAGGTTAGGTTAGGTTACGTTAGGTTAGGTAAGGTTAAATTAGGTATGGATAGGTTAGGCTAGGTAAGGTAAGGTAAGGTAAAGATAGGATAGGTTAGGCTAGGCTAGGTTAGGTAAGGTAGGGTATGGTAATGTAAGGTAAGATAAAGTATACATGCAGGTAAAGGAAATATAAGATAGGTAACGTATTTTCAAGTTGAGGTAAGTTTAGATACATAAAAAAAATCCACATACATATAACTAGGTAGGTAAACTCAGCTGAACCAGGTGATACAAGACAGGTTAATGAGTTAAAAAGGTAAAAGATAAAGGTAGATAAGGTGAGGAAAGCTATAGGCACGATATACTAAGAAAAAACACACATACATAAAAATAAACAGGTAAGATCAGACCAACCAGATAAATTAGGACAGGTTAATGAGGGCAAAAAGAAACGATTACCTGCGCGTGACACTCAACACTTGGCCCATTGATCATGCCCTACAGGTGTGCCACGGAGCATTTATAGGCAGGTAAAATTTTGCTACGTGAGAATTTTTTGAAGTTGCCAGGTGAAGGTGGGCCTAAAAT
>NC_066538.1:7572425-7574925 GCF_024679095.1 Eriocheir sinensis
CCACCACCACCACCACCACCACCATCACACCACTACCACAGAACCACCACCACCTATACCACCATTACCAGTACACCACCACCACCACCACCACCACCATCGCTAACAACCATGCGTCACCGTTTCACATAAAGCTCAGTTACGCCTTTTTTCCCTCCGTCCCTCCCGATATTTTTTTCCCTCCCTCTCTCTCCCTCCTCTCTCTCCCTCCTTCCTTCCCTCCCTCAATTATTCCTTTACGGCCTACGTCAAGCCTATGAACTCGTACCTGATTGGAGATTGACCTATTCCCTCTACTTCCCTCCCTTCTTTTTTTTTTTTACCTCCATTACCTTCCTCCTCCTCCTCCTCTTCCTCTTCTTCCTCTTCCGTCACATCCCTTCTTTCGGCTTCTTTCAAAGGTCTTCCTCATTTTAATATTCCTTTTTATTTCGCTTTTTATTATAATTTTTGCCTCGGCGTGATGGGGTTTTTTTTTCGAGTTTTTTTTTTAGAGCTGTTTGTGTTTTATGTCATTTTTGTGGTTTTGTGTTTTTTTTTTGCTTTCTTTCTTACTTGCTTGCTTACCCCGTTTTCTTTATCGTTTTCTTTTTTTTCATGTAATATCAGGATTCTTAATTTTATTTTTATCTATTTGCATGTTTATCTTCATTCTCTTCTTATCCTCCTTTTCATTATCGTCTTTTCATTCTCTTATTTTTTACTCTATTCTCTTCATCCTCTTCTTATCCTCATCTTCGTTATCATCCCTTCATTCTCTTTTACGCTTTTATCTTCATTCTCTTCATATTCTCTTATTCAATCTCCTCTCTCTATTCTCTTTACTTCATCTTCCTCAATATTTTTCTCTTTAATATCTTCCTTCTTTCCTAAATAATAAACTACCTCACGCATTATTCTCTTCTTTTCTTTTCTTTTGCTTTATTTTCTTCATTCTTTTATTTTCCGCGATATCTTCCTGCTTCTCTCCTTCGTAAACTGTCACGCGGTATGATATATTTTCTCTTCACTTTTATTTCTAACGTCAAAATCTTTTATACTCTCTCTCTCTCATTTACATTTCTTTCTATTTTCACATGTGGATTTTGAATGTGGATAAATGCTTGTGATGTGGATATAAGAGTGGATTAGTATACGATATGTAGATGAAGGCGTGTATGTTGGTATGAGGTGGATGAGATGTGGATGCTGTGGATGGTGTGGATGTGATAGGGATGTGGAGTAGGGAGGGGAGGATGTGTGGGTATGTGGCATGTGTTAGGGCGGCATAGAAGTCGTGAGGGTATGCGGTGTGTGTGTGTGTGTGTGTGTGTGTGTGTGTGTGTGTGTGTGTGTGTGGTTGTGATGATGAATGGTGGTGGTGATGGTGGTGGTGACAGAGGTGGTTTAAATTTGAATAGTGGTGTTGACAGTGGTTTTGTGGTTCACGCTGGTGGTGGTGGTGATGGTGGTGGTGGTGATCTTGGTTCGTGAGGGCATGCGAACACCATCACCAGGAGTAGTCATAGTGTTGGTGGTGATGGTGGTGGTGATGATATTGATGGGTCTAAGAAGTGGTAGTGAAGTGGTGGTGGTGGTGGTGGTGGTGGTGATGATATTGATCGGTCTAAGAAGTGGTAGTGAAGTGGTGATGGTGGTGGTGATGATAGGGTTGTGGTCGTGGTGGTGATGGAAGTTAGAAGTGGTGATATATTAGTAACAGTAGTGGTGATGATGGTAGTAATGGTGATACCAGTGGTGGTGGTGATGGTGATGATGATGATAGAACCGGTAGTTATAATAGTGAGAACAGTAATGGTGATGTTAATGAAGGTAGTGGTGGTGATGATGGTGATGATATTGGTGTCGATATGGTAGTGGAGGTGGTAGTGGTGGTGGTGGTAGTGGCGGTGGTGATGGTGGAGATGGTGATAGTAGAGGTGGTGGTCGTGGTTATAACGTGATGGTTGTGGGTGGTGGTGGTGGTGGAGATGATGGTGGTGGTGTTGATATTGGTGTCGATGGTGCTGTTGTTCTTGGTGGTGGTGGTGGTGGTGGTGGTTATGACAAGTAAGGGTTATGGTTCTTGCGGTGGTTACGGTGGTGGTGGTGGTGGTGGTGATCCCTGTGTTTAGGTGGTGTTATGCTGGCTATGCAAATGAGGCCTCGAGTCAGCCCCGCGCCGGCCTAGGCCTATGGGAGGCTCGGAATGTGTTCAGACCCGCGGAGGGCTGGCGAGGACTTAGGCCGAGGAGGAAGAAGAAGAAGAAGAAGATTGTGAAGAAGAAGGTGAAGAAGATTGTGAAGAAGAAGATGGTATAGAAGAAGATGGTGAAGAAGAAGATTGTGAAGAAGATGGTGAAGAAGATGGTGAAAAAGAAGATGGTGAAGAAGAAGATGGTGAAGAAGAAGATGGTGAAGAAGATGGTGAAAAAGAAGATGGTGAAGAAGAAGATGGTGAAGAAGAAGATGGTGAAGAAGATGGTGAAAAAGAAGATGGTGAAAAAGAAGATGGTGAAGA
>NC_066538.1:7579925-7582425 GCF_024679095.1 Eriocheir sinensis
GAGGAAGGCAGGTAGATGGGAGGAGGAGGAGGAAATGGAATGCTATGGAAGAGAGGTAGAGGGGAAGGATGGAAGGGGAGGAGGAGGAGGAAGAAAGACAAGAAGATAGGAAGAGAAGGAATAGACGAAGGAAGGAAGAAGAAGAGGAAGAAAGGAAGGAGGAGGAGGAAGAAAGACAAAAGAAGATAGGAGGAGAAGGAATAGAAGGAAGGAAGAGGTGGAAGTGGCGTAGAGGAGGACGAGGACGAGGAGGAATTACAGTCGGTTAGGAGTAAGGAGGAGGAGGAGAAGAGTGGAAGAGAGAGGTAGGAGTGAAGGAAGGAAGGATAGAAGGAGGGGGAGGAAGTGATAGATTAGGAAGGAGGAGGAGGAAGAGGAGGGGGGAGAGTTGAGAAGGGAATATGGAAGGGAGGAAGGAGGAGGAGGAGGAAGGGACCATTGCACTTAAAAAGACAGGGAGAGGAAGAGGGGAAGAAGGAAGAAAAGGAAGAAAGGGAGGAAGAAAGAACTATTGAAGGAAGAAAGGAAGGAGATAGATAAGGAAGAAGGAAAACAGTAGCAAATATGATAACTTAGGGAAGAAGGGACAGGTAAAAGGGGAAGAGAGGAGAGAGAATGGGATGAAGAAGGAACTGTAGAAGAAGGAGATAGGTAAGTAAAAGGAGAGAAACATGGAAACACGGAAAGACGGGCGACAGAAATCCTATTGGCTCATTACGAGGTTGCCCGCTCTGGTGATCTGCGCAGCTCGACAGTCACTTGGTACCCGCAGAACAGTCCAAAACACATCGGTACATACGTTCAAAACACATCGGTACATACGTTCAGTCTACTCCCGTTGCAATGAGGTAACGGTCTGTGCGATTTTTAAAGGAGTTGACGGTTTCCGCACTTACTGCTTCTACGGGGAGGTTGTTCCAGTGGCGGATGACTCGGTCTGAAAATGAACTCCTGCCAAAGACCATTACATCGTCTCGCTTGAATATGTAGACCGTAGTTTCTGGTTCTTAAGTTCGTTTATAGCTCAAAACTAGGAGTGGTTGACGTTACTGAACTTCTTTGGGTACTTGAACACCTGTATATCATAAGAACATAAGAACGTAAGGAGTCTGCAAGCGTCTCTTTTCCAGCGTGAAGAGATTGAGTCGCCTGAGTCGTTCTTCATACGGCTGAGTCCTCACTGGTGGAGTTATTTTCGTAGCCCGTCGGTGAACTCGCTCTAGTGATTCGATGTCCTTCCTGTAGCTAGGTGACCAAAACTGTACCGCATACTCGAGGTGAGGTGAGGTGAGGAGAGAAGGGCAGTACTAATAGTAAGGTAGGGAAGGGGGGAGAGAGGAGGGGAAGGAAGAAAGGGAGGAAGACGGAATTATAGAAGGAAGGAAGAAAATAAGGAAGAGATAGGAGAGAGGAAGGAGAGAGGATGAGGAAAGAAGCACAGGTAAGATAGGAGAAGAGAAAGGGTAGGTAAGAGATAGGAGATAAGAAGAGGAAGAAATAGAGGAAGAATGGACAATTGAAGGAAGGAGGGGTGAGGAAGAAGATAAATGAGGAAGAGGAAGGGAAGAAGAAGGAGGAGAAAGAAGCGCAGGAGGAACAGGCGAAAGGAAAGAGGAAGAAAGAAATGAGGAGGAAGAACGAAAATGAGGAAGAGGAAGAAAAGGAAGATGAGGAAGGTAAGGAAGGAGGAGGAAGTAGTACACGTAATAAGGAAGCAAGGGAAGGGAAGGGAAAGGAGGAGGACAGGTGACCCCGGGCCGGGGGGGAGGGGGGAGGGGGGGGGTCAGCACAGGTAGAAGCAGCAGGTACCATCGTCATCATCAGCAGCGGCCCTCGTGTGTCCTTCCTTCATTAATATTCAACAGCTCTTTGGAGGCACACACGCCGCCGCCCCCACCCCCCCCCCCAATATTCTGAGGTGTCAACAACCCCCCCTTCTCTTTCCTCCTCTTCTTCCTCCCTTCCTCTTCTCCCCACTTTCTTTTCCTTCTCTCTTCCTTCCTTCATCGTTACCCTCTTCTCCCTTCTTCCTCGTCCCCCTCTTCCCCTCCCCTCCCCCCAATATTCTGAGGTGTCAACAACCCCCCTCCTCTTTCCTCTCTTCCTCCTCCCTTCCTCTTCTCCCCACCCCCCCCCTTTTCCTTCTATCTTTCTTCCAGCATCGTTATCTTCTTCCCTTCTTCCTCTTCCCCCTCCCCCTCCTCTTCCTCTCCTCTACTTTCTTCTTCCTTACCATCCTCTTTTTCCCTCCCTTTCCTCCCTTTATCTTCTTCCTCTATCTTTCCTCCTCCTTCTTCCCTTCCCCCTTTCATCTTTTTCCCTTCATCCACCTCTCGTCGTCCTCCTCCTTCCCTTTTCCTCCTCCTCTCATCGTCCTCCTCCTCTCCTTTTCCTCCTCCTCCTCCTTCCTTTACCTTCTTCCCTTCTCCTCTTCCTCCTATCTTTCCTCCCTTCCCCTCTTCTGCCCTTCCTTCTTACGTTCTTCCCTTCTCCTCTTCCT
>NC_066538.1:7587425-7592425 GCF_024679095.1 Eriocheir sinensis
CTCTTCATCTCTCCTTCCTTACCTTCCCTTTTCTTTCTTTCTCCCCTTCATCTTTTATTTTCTTCCCCTTTTCCTCCTCTCCTTTATCTCCCATCCTTTTCTCTCTCTCTCCTTTACCTTTCCTCTCTTCTCTTTCTCCACTTTCCTTCTTCCCTTTTCTCTTCCCTTCCTCTCCATTTCCTTTTCCTTTCCTTTCTTTCTCTCTTTCTTCTTCACTTCTTCACCCTTTTCCTTTATCCTCTCTTTCCTTCCCTTCTCTCTCTCTCTCTCTCTCTCTCACCCTTCACCTCCTCCCCCTCTCTCCCCTCTTCTCCTCTCTCCTCTTCCCATCTCTCCTTTCTCCCCCTCGCGGCTACCCATGTGATCTGCCCAAACACCCCCCTCCCTCTGTCTCCTCCTCCCTCCCTTTTCTCCCCCCCTCCCCCCCTTCGCGCGGCCACGTGTAAAGGAATTTGATGTGGGATCGTTACTTCTATAGACGAATTCTGGTCCTAAAGGGTTCGAGGAGGAGGAGGAGGAGGAGGAGGAGGAGGAGGAGGAGGAGGAGGGAGGTTGAGAGACAGGAGGGTAAGAGGGTTGGGTAGTGTGTTTAGGTAGGGAAGAGAAGTGGAGGGAAGGGAGGAAAGGTAGGGAGAGAAGTGGAGAGAAAGGTAAGGTTAAGGAAAGGGAGGAAGGAAGGAGGGAGAGGAGAGAGAGAAAGAGAGAGAGAGAGAGAGAGGAGAGAAGAGAGAATGGACACAGGACACGAGCAACTCTCTCTCTCTCTCTCTCTCTCTCCCCTTCTCATCCTCTTCTTCTTCCTTGTCCTCTGAAAACTTCATTAATATGTATGTCCCTTTAACGTGGGGAGGAGGAGGAGGAAGAGGAGGGGAGGAGGAGGAGGGGGGAGTTGATGGTCAGCCCCCCTCCTCCCCTCTCCCCCCTCTCCCCCTCTCGTCAACAATAATAAGACTGCAAGTTCAACATAGGACACGTGCTGACTGGGGAGGGGTGGGGTGGGGGAGGGAAGAAGGGAGAGGGGAGGGGGAAGGACGCCAGCAGCCCCTCCCTCCCCCCTGTCTCTCATTGGTCAGAGGAGGCCGCCGCTGTGTCAGGTGCGCCTTGGACAGGTAACCTAATTGTGAGAGTGGGCTCCTCCCCTCCCCCCCTCTCCCCTCATCTGTCTGTCATAAATATGGGTTGATGGTGGGGGGCTGGGGTGGAGGTAGTGGCGAGGGGGTGGCTGAGTTGGTGGGGGTGAGGTGATTGGGGTGGTGAGGGTTGTTTATGTATTTTTTGGGGGGTAGGGGGTGGGTGATTGGGGTGTGTCTTGGGGTAGTGGGGAGTGTTGGGGTGTATTTGAAGGGGGTGGGGGTGGGGTGTGTTGAGGGATGGGGTGGGGGAATGAGGTGGGTGGAGTGGGGAATTGGCTAAGTTGTTGGGTGCCTTGGGTGAGGGTGGGGGAGGTGAGGTTGGGGTAAAGGGGGGTGGGGGTGAGGTATTGGGGGTTGCAATATGATAAAAAAAAACATAAGGAGACAAGAGAAAAGGAAAGGAAGGGAAAGGAAAGGGAAGAAAGGAAGGGAAGGAAAGAGAAGAAAGGAAGGAAAGGAAAGGGAAGAAAGGAAGGGAAGGAAAGAGAAGAAAGGAAGGGAAGGAAAGAGAAGAAAGGAAGGGAAGGAAAGGGAAGAAAGGAAGGGAAGGGAAGGGAAGAAAGGAAGGGAAGGAAAGAGAAGAAAGGAAGGGAAGTAGAGAGAAGAAAGGAAGGAAGGAAGGAAGAAAGGAAGGAAGGAAAGGAGAGGAAGGAAGGAAAGGAAGGGAAGAAGGAAGGGAAGAAAGGAAGGGAAAAAAGGAAGGAAGGAAGGGAAGAAAGGAAGGGAAAAAAGGAAGGAAGGAAGGGAAGAAAGGAAGGAAGGAAGGGAAGAAAGGAAGGGAAGGAAGGGAAGAAAGGAAGGGAAGGAAAGTGAAGAAAGGAAGGGAAGGAAAGGGAAGAAAGGAAGGGAAAGGAAAGGGAAGAAAGGAAGGGAAAGGAAAGGGAAGAAAGGAAGGGAAAGGAAACGGAAGAAAGGAAGGGAAAGGAAAGGGAAGAAAGGAAGGGAAAGGAAAGAGAAGAAAGGAAGGGAAGGAAAGGGAAGAAAGGAAGGGAAGGAAAGAGAAGAAAGGAAGGGAAGGAGAGGGAAGAAAGGAAGGGAAAGGAAACGGAAGAAAGGAAGGGAAAGGAAAGGGAAGAAAGGAAGGGAAGGAAAGGGAAGAAAGGAAGGGAAGGAAAGGGAAGAAAGGAAGGGAAGGAAAGGGAAGAAAGGAAGGGAAGGAAAGGGGAGAAAGGAAGGGAAGGAAAGGGAAGAAAGGAAGGGAAGGAAAGGGAAGAAAGGAAGGGAAAGGAAAGAGAAAGGAAGGAAAGGAAAGGGAAGAAAGGAAGGAAAGGAAAGGAGAAGAAAGGAAGGAAGGAAAGGAAGAAAGGAAGGAAAAAGATAAAGGAAAGGAAGAAAGGAAAGGGAAGAAAGGAAGGGAAAGGAAAGGGAAGAAAGGAAGGGAAGGAAAGGGAAGAAAGGAAGGGAAAGGAAAGGGAAGAAAGGAAGGGAAGGAAAGGGAAGAAAGGAAGGAAAGGAAAGGGAAGAAAGGAAGGGAAGGAAACGGAAGAAAGGAAGGGAAAGGAAAGGGAAGAAAGGATGTGAAGGAAAGGGAAGAAAGGAAGGGAAAGGAAAGGGAAGAAAGGAAGGGAAGGAAAGGGAAGAAAGGAAGGGAAGGAAAGGGAAGAAAGGAAGGGAAGGAAAGGGAAGAAAGGAAGGGAAGGAAAGGGAAGAAAGGAAGGGAAAGGAAAGGGAAGAAAGGAAGGGAAAGGAAAGGGAAGAAAGGAAGGGAAAGGAAAGTCAAGAAAGGAAGGAAAAAGATAAAGGAAAGGAAGAAAGGAAGGGAAGGAAGGAAGAAAGGAAGGAAGGAAAAGGAAGAAAGGAAGGAAGGAAAGGAAGAAAGGAAGGAAGGGAAGAAAGGAAGGGAAGGAAAGGGAAAGAAAGGAAGGGAAGGAAAGGGAAAGGAAAGGAAGGAAAGGGAAAGGAAGGGAAGGAAAGGGAAAGGAAGGAAAGGAAAGGGAAAGGAAGGGAAGGAAAGGGAAAGAAAGGGAAGGAAAGGGAAAGGAAGGAAAGGAAAGGGAAAGGAAGGGAAGGAAACGGAAGAAAGGAAGGGAAAGGAAAGGGAAGAAAGGAAGGGAAAGGAAAGGAAGAAAGGAAGGAAAAAGATAAAGGAAAGGAAGAAAGGAAGGAAAAAGATAAAGGAAAGGAAGAAAGGAAGGAAAAAGATAAAGGAAAGGAAGAAAGGAAGGAAGAAAGGAAGGAAGAAAGGAAGGAAGAAAGGAAGGAAAAAGAAAAAGGAAAGGAAGGAAGGAAGAAAGGAAGGGAAGGAAAGGAAGAAAGGAAGGAAGGAAAGGAAGAAAGGAAGGAAAGGAAAGGAAGGGAAGGAAAGGAAGAAAAGGAAGGAAAGGAGAAAGGAAGGGAAGGAAAGGGAAGAAAGGAAGGGAAGGAAAGGGAAGAAAGGAAGGGAAGGAAAGGGCAGAAAGGAAGGAAGGAAAGGAAGAAAGGAAGGAAGGAAAGGAGAAACGAAGGGAAATGAAAGGGAAGAAAGGAAGGGGAAGGAAAGGGAAGAAAGGAAGGGAAAGGAAAGGGGAGAAAGGAAGGGGAAGGAAAGGGAAGAAAGGAAGGGAAAGGAAAGAGAAGAAAGGAAGGAAAGGAAAGGAAGGAAGAAAAGGAAGAAAGGAAGGGAAGGAAAGGGGAGAAAGGAAGGGAAGGAAAGGGAAGAAAGGAAGGGAAGGAAAGGGAAGAAAGGAAGGGAAGGAAAGGGAAGTAAGGAAGGGAAAGGAAAATGAAGAAAGGAAAGGGAAGAAAGGAAGGGAAAGGAAAATGAAGAAAGGAAGGGAAAGGAAAGGGAAGAAAGGAAGGGAAAGGAAAGGGAAGAAAGGAAGGGAAAGGAAAGGGAAGAAAGGAAGGGAAAGGAAAGGGAAGAAAGGAAGGGAAAGGAAAGGGAAGAAAGGAAGGGAAAGGAAAGGGAAGAAAGGAAGGGAAAGGAAAGGAAAGGGAGGAAAGGAAAGGAAGGTAAGGAAAACAAGAAAGGAAGGAAAGGAAAGGGAAGGGAAGGAAAGGGAAGAAAGGAAGGGAAAGGAAAGGGAAGAAAGGAAGGGAAAGGAAAGGGAAGAAAGGAAGGGAAAGGAAAATGAAGAAAGGAAGGGAAAGGAAACGGAATAAAGGAAGGGAAGGAAAGGGAAGAAAGGAAGGGAAAGGAAACGGAAGAAAGGAAGGGAAAGGAAACGGAAGAAAGGAAGGGAAGGAAAGAGAAGAAAGGAAGGGAAGGAAAGGGAAGAAAGGAAGGGAAAGGAAAAGGAGACACAGACAGACAGACAGACGGCAGTTCCTGAAGATGGATTGTTCAAATTCCCTTCCCGTCCATAGAAGCATTTAACCTCCATTTATTAAAGAGTTCAATCGTGTTTGCCTCACTCCACACCTGCTCATTTTGTTCCACTCATCCACCAGCCTGTTTGTCACCCTTCTCCTCTCCTCCACCTCCCTTCTTCCTTCCTTTTCCTCCCTTTCTTTCTCTTTTCTTCATGTCTACTTTTTTCCTTATCTCCCTCAACTATCTTTCCCTTCTCCTCTCCCTCACTTCCCTTCTTCTTTCCTTCCTTCTCCTCCCTTTCTTCTCTTTTCTTTTATAAGTCTACCTTTTTCCCTTCTCTCCCTCAGCTATCTTTCCCTTCTCTCCCTCACCTCCCATTTCTTTCCTTCCCTTTCCTCCCTTTTCTCTTTCCCTTAGTCAACCTCTTTCCCTTCTCCTCTCCCTCAGCTATTCTCCCTTTCCTATAATCTCTCTATCTCCTTCCCTTCTCCTTTCCCTTACCATCTTTCCTTTTTCCTCAAGTTTTCCTTCCTTTCCTTCCCTATCTATCTTTCTCTTCCCAGTTCTCGCCTATTTCCTTCTCTCCCTTTCTTTCTCTTTCCCTTAATCTCTCTACCTCTTTCCCTTCTCTCCCT
>NC_066538.1:7602425-7604925 GCF_024679095.1 Eriocheir sinensis
TTATCTCTCTCTCTCTCTCTCTCTCTCTCTCTCTCTCTCTCTCTCTCTCTCTCTCTCTCTCTCATCTATATTCAAGAAACCGGTTAATAAAAAGAGACGTTTGAAGCGAGAATAAGTACACGTTTGAAAGCATTAGACACACACACACACACACACACACTTTGCATACTTGCGTAGTAGTACATGTGATGAATCGTCTGCGTGTGTGTGTGTGTGTGTGTGTGTGTGTGTGTGTGTGTTGGTAAAGATTTTGGGTAATGTTTTATCTTCCTATTTTCTTATCTTCCTCCTTCCAACTAAGTGTCTCTAGATTAAAACGAAGGAGGAGGAGGAGGAGGAGGAGGAGGAGATAGTGGGGGTGAAGTGGTGGATCAAAGAGGAATAAGAAGGAGGAGGAGGAAGAGCGGTTGTAGGATTAAAAAGGAATGAAAAAGAGGAAGAGGAGAAGGAGGAGAATCAAGAGGAGGAGGAAGAGGAAGAGAAGGAGAAGGAAAAAGAAGAAATAAGGGAGGAAAGAGTTGACAGATAATTATAACTTAGGATCATCTGGGGAGGAGGAGGAGGAGGAGGAGGAGAATAAATAAGAAAATGGCAAAAGCGAGGAAAGAGGAGGAAGAGAATCAGATAAGGAAGAAGAAGAATAAGGAGGAGGAGGAGGAGAACAAGACGTCAGAATAGAGAGGAGGAGGAGGAGGAGGAGGAGACAAAGAAGACGTCAAGAGAAAGAGGAAGAGAAAGAGAATGAAAATGAAGGAGATGAAAGAAGATGAAAGAAAAAACAAAAAAATACGAAAGAAGAGAAAAAAAAAAGAGTAATAGAGAAATATTTGAAAGGAAAGATAAAGAAAATAAGACATAGGAGAGAGAAACAAGAGAAGAAGGAAAACTGGAACAAAGGAAGATAAAGATAGAATATATATAAAAAAATAGAAAAAAAGGAAGAAAGGGAGGAAAGAGAAAATAGAGAAAAAAATCGTTAAAAAAAGGAGATAAGAATAGAAAGAATAGGTCAGAGGAGGAAGAGGAGGAAGAGGAAGAAGAGGAAGGAGGATAAAGAGTGTAAAAATGGAAGAAAAGAACAGTGGAGGAAAGAAAGGAGGAGGAGGAGAAGAAGGGAACAAGAGAAAGAAGATAAAAATGAGGAAGAAAAGGAGATGAAGACGAGAAATGAGAATAGAAGGAAGAATATATGGAGGAGAAGAAATATGAAGAGAATGAGGAGAAAGAGGAAAAGGAGAATGAAGAAGAAGGAGGAGGAGGAGAAGTATGATGAAGAAGAGTAGGAAGAAGAGAAAGAGAAGGAAAATGAAGAAGAGTAGAGGGAGGAGGAGGATGAGAAGTATGATAATAAAGAGTAGGAGGAGGAGGAGGAAGAGAAGGATGATGAAGAAGAAGGAAGAGGGGTCGTGCAAAACAGAGGAAAAAGGAAGAGTGAAAAAACAACAGGCCAACAGGTACCAAACAAGTATATAATAAACACGACTAGGAGAGAAAGACTAATTTTAATGAATCCCCGAGCAACAAACAGGTATCCAAGTTTACCTGAAGAATTTTAACGTTAATTAGCGAGTACAGGTAAAGGTGAACACACACACTAAAATAAATAAATAAATAAATGAATGAATAAGATAAATATGCTACCTGTGTTTGTTCGTGTGTGTGTGTGTGTGTGTGTGTGTGTGTGTGTGTGTGTTATAAATTGATTAAGAAGATGATGATGAAAGAGGAGAAGATGAAGAAGAAAAAGAAAGAAAAAAGAAAAAGAAAGAAAAAAAGAAGATGAAGTAGATGATGAAGATGATGATGATGAAGATGAAGAAAAAAGTACAGAATGAAAAATGAAAAAATTGAAAAAAAATAAAGAAATCAAGAAAAGAAGGAACAGGTGAAGAAGAGTAAAAACAATAAAGAAAAAGTGATATGAAAATTAGAGGTTAGGAAAAACGTAAACGAAGGAAGGGAAAAAAAAAGACAACGACGAAGAAAAAAGAAAATTAAGAAAACAAAGAAGAGAAGGAAGTAAGATATAAGAAAGACAAGAAAATAAGCAAGAAGAGATAAAAGAGACGTAAGAAAGAGGTTAATAATGCAAATTGAAGCGGAAAATGAGATAAAGAGAGAGGAAGGAGAGAGAATGAGGTAAAGACGGAGAAGAAGATGGCAAAAAACGATAAACAGAAGCACGGACGAGAGATAACGAGAGGAAAAGTGAGAGAGAGAGAGAGAGAGAGAGAGAGAGAGAGAGAGAGAGAGAGAGAGAGAGAGAGAGAGAGAGAGAGAGAGAGAGAGAGAGAGAGAGTAATAAAAAGTGGTCTTGAATTTTGCCCGCAGGAGAGAGAGAGAGAGAGAGAGAGAGAGAGAGAGAGAGAGAGAGAGAGAGAGAGAGAGAGAGAGAGAGAGAGAGAGAGAGAGAGAGAGAGAGAGAGAGAGAGAGAGAGAGAGAGAGAGAGAGATGTGTGTGAAAACTGTAAATAAAAGAGGAATATATTAATAAAATGAG
>NC_066538.1:7614925-7617425 GCF_024679095.1 Eriocheir sinensis
AGAGCACCTCAGCCCCTTTGGCGTCAAGTAGATGGGAGATGTGCCGTACACAGCTGAGTTTCCATGTTGCATTTTTTTTTTCTTAGCATGGTTAGTGAAGGAGAGTCCTGCGTCGAACTCCACTCCGAGAATGGAGATGGAGTCTTGAAGGGGTAGCGTTTTCCCCTCCAGTTGTATTCCCGGCCCGGCTAGATTGTTGATATCTCGCCTGCGGGATATAACCATTGCTTGGGTTTTGTCAGGGGCCAGGGTGACTTGCCAGCAGCTGCCCCAGGCGACAATTTTGTCGAGTCCCATGTTGATACGACAAACTGTGCCTTGCCATTAATGTCTGTCGCTGGTGAAAGCAAGGGTACAGTCGTCAGCGTACGCCTGGGTCTCTGGGATGAGCTGGAGAATGTCAATGAAATAAACATTCCACAATAGGGGCCCGAGTACGCTGCCCTGGGGCACGCTTGCATTGATGGGGCGCTGGCTTGAGGTGTGGCCGTTAATCACCACCTGTAATGCCCTGTCCTGGAGGTAGTCCCCAATGAGTTGCAGAAGGGAGCCTCGCACACCGAGGCTCTTCAGCTTGGCGATGCGGCCTTGGTGCCAAACCCTGTCGAAGGCTCCGGCTATGTCAAGAGCCATGACGAAGGTATCAAGTCCCCTGTCCAGCGAGTGGTTCCATGTGCCAGAGTGAAGGAGCAGCAGATCTGCAGTAGATCTTCCCTGCCTGAAGCCGAATTGCTTGGAGTTGAGGAGATGGTGGACACTGAGGAAGGCCGTGAGCTTGGTTGTTATAAGGGACTCCAAGATTTTTCCAACAGTGGAGAGGAGGGATACTGGGCGGTAGTTCTTTGGGTCCTGTTTGCCGTTTTTCTTGTATATGGCCACCACTCTTGCTTTCTTCCAAAGTGTGGGCCACTTGGAGGTGGAAAGGATGTTACTGATTGATTGTTATCCTTTCTCTCCTTCTATTCCTTTCTCTTCTTTCCCTTTTTAATTCCTTCTTTTGTTTCTAGTCCCCTTCCCTTTCTTTAAACCTTTTCCTTTTTCCTAATCCATTTTTTCCTCCCTTTCTTCATCTCTTCCTCTCTTTATTCCTTCCTTTTTTTATTCCTTCCTCTTTATTCTTCCCTGTCTTTAATCCTAATTCATACTTTTCTCTTTGTCTCTTCCTCATTCCTTTTTCTTCTCTCATTAACCTTACATTCACCTGTTCTTTACGTTCCTTCCTTCATTCCTTCCTTCATTCATTCATTCATTTTTTTCCTTCTTCCTTTCCTTCCTTCCTTTCTTCCTTCCTTCCTTCCTTCTTGATTCCTTCCTTCTTTCCTTCCTTCCTTCCTTCTTTCTTTCCTTCCTTCCTTCCTTCCTTCCCTTCCTTCTTCTTTTCCTTCTTACCTTTCCTAATTACTTTCTATAGTCTCATTACCTGTACTTTCCTTTCCTCCTCTCACTTTTACTTTCATTACCTATCTGTCCCTTACCTGTTCTTTACCTTCCTTCCTTTCTTCCTTCCTTCCTTTCACTCTCTTCCTTCCTCCTTACCTGTCTTTTATCCTTATCTTTCTTAACCCTATTCTTTTTTTTATTAACTACCTTTTCTCCTTTATTTTATTTTCTCATTACCTATCTGTCCTATTCATTACCTCCCTCTCTCTTTCCCCTTCTTCCTTCCTCTCTCTTCCTTCCTTCCCTCTTCCTTACATGTATTAATCTCTCCCTTTTTTCTCTATTTTTTTCATTACCTATTTGTTCTTCTATTCTTCACCTCCCTTTCTCTTTTTCCCCTTTTCCTCCCTCTCTCTTTCCTCCTTCCTTACTTCTTCCTTACCTTTATTAATCTCTTCTTCTTTCTCTATTTTTTCATTACATATTTGTTCTTCTCCTATTCTTTCCCTCCCTTCCTTCCTCCCATCCTCTTTTCCTCTCTCTTAAAAGAGCTTAAACAACAAATACTTCAACCACTCACTAACATATTCAACCGGTCAGTTCAACTAAATAAGGTCCCGGAAGACTGGAAGATGGCGAACGTAACACCGATTTTCAAAAAAGGAGACAAAAGCGTTGCATTAAACTACAGGCCCATAAGTTTGACATCAGTGGCAGGAAAAATACTCGAAAAGATTATTCGAGATAAACTTGTTAAGTTTCTAGAAAACAATAATATAATCTCCGACACCCAGCATGGCTTCAGAAACAAGCGCTCCTGCCTAACGAATTTATTAGACTTCTTCCAAGGTATATACAAGAACTGGGATGCCCACATTCCCAGTGATGTTATATACCTGGACTTTCAGAAAGCCTTCGACAAGGTACCGCACGAGCGACTCCTTAAGAAACTGCACTCGGCGGGCATCGGAGCCAATCTGATCGCGTGGATAAGAGATTGGCTCACCGACAGAAAACAACGAGTACTACTCAACGGACAGCCTTCCGATTGGCTTCCAGTCACTAGTGGAGTGCCTCAAGGGTCAGTGTTGGGACCCATCCTCTTTATCATATATATCAA
>NC_066538.1:7627425-7629925 GCF_024679095.1 Eriocheir sinensis
AAAGGAGGTAATAGTGGGGAAGGAGATAAGAGAGGAAAGGGAAAGGAGGAGAAGGAGTAGGGTAGAAAGAAGGAAAATGGTTAAGTCATCCATTTTAATTCCCGTTTTACTTTACAGAAAATGGGATGTCAAGGCGAAAGAAAACGGGAGGAGGTCTTGTAAGGTATGTACAATGAGCGATTTGGTGTTTTTTCGTGTTGTCTTCTTTTTTTTTTAATCTTTTTATTTCCTGCTTATGTATATTTTTTTTCTTTCCTGTTAGTGATATTTTGTTTGTCTCTTTTTATTTTATTTTCCTTCTCTAATATCGATTTTATTACAATATTTTGACTTGGATATTTCCAGTTTGTCATGTTTTTGTTGTTGTTTTGTTTTTATTTTCTTACCTGTTTGTAATTTATTTGTTTATTGTTTTTATCGTTGACATCATATTTTTTGCTTGTACTGTTGTTGTTTTCATTGTTTTCTTCTTTTTCTTCTACGTCTTGAATTTATCATTATTCTGTTTTTTTTATTATTAACAGGGTAGTTTGTGTTGGTGTTGGCGTTGTCTTTCTCGGTTTTCTTCATTTTCTTCAATCTCTTTAATTTATCATTGTTTTCTTTTCTTTTTTATTATTAACAGGATATTTTTGATGGTGTTTGTGTTGTCTTTATGGGTTTTCTTCATTTTCTTCAATCTTTTTAATTTATCATCGTTTTCTTCTTTTTATATTATTAACAGGATATCTTTGTTGGTGTTGGTGTTGTTTTTATCGGTTTTCTTCATTTTCTTCAATCTCTTTAATTTATCATTGTTTTCTTTTTTTTATTATTAACAGGATATTTTTGATGGTGTTTGTGTTGTCTATCGGTTTTCTTCATTTTCTTCAATCTCTTTAATTTATCATTGTTTTCTTTTCTTTTTTATTATTAACAGGATATTTTTGATGGTGTTTGTGTTGTCTATCGGTTTTCTTCATTTTCTTCAATCTCTTTAATTTATCATTGTTTTCTTTTCTTTTTTATTATTAACAGGATATCTTTGTTGGTGTTTGTGTTGTTTGTACCGATTTTCTTCTTTTTCTTCAACCTCATCAATTTATCATTATTCTGTTTTCTTCTTTTTTTATTAACAGGATATTTTTGTTGGTTGTCTTTATCGATTTTCTTCATTTCTTCAACCTCTTCAATTAATCATTATTCTATTTTCTTCATTTTCTTTTACATCTTCAGTTTATCATTACTCCATTTTCTTGTTTTCTTCTCATGTGTGTTTGTTTTCTTCTATTCTTTGGCTTCTCGTTGACACTTATCATATCATTAAGCTATTATCAAGCCCTCATTTATCTATCATTTGTTTATTTGTTTATTATTATCATTTACGTGTTTACCTTTCTTGTGTTGCGCCGTCCCTCGTGCGTGTTGCTAAGGCTGGAGTTCCTAATGGTTTGTGTTGACCCCTCGACCTTATGGACCTTGTGTGGACAGGCCCAGATATTAATATTTTTATGTACTCGCTCTCTCTCTCTCTCTCTCTCTCTCTCTCTCTCTCTCTCTCTCTCTCTCTCTCTCTCTCTCTCTCTCTCTCTCTCTCTCTCTCTCTCTCTCTCTCGTGATTTTCATTTTTTATTCTTATTTTTCTTCAATTTTCTTTACTTTTTCTTCCTTATTCTCTCATTCATACTTTTTTTTCTACTTTTGTTTTACTTTATCTCGTTCATTCTCAGTTCCGATCATTTTTATTTCCTTCATATACTCATGTTTTTTTTTTTTTTTTGCTATTTTGTTTTCTCTTTCATGATTTCTTCCCCACACTTTTTTTTTTTTTTCTCTTCATCTTCCTGTTTATATTCTTCTTCCTTGTCACACTTTCTCACTTCTCTCTCCTTTTTCCTTTCTTTCTCTCTCTTTCTTCGGTTCAATTTCTACTTGTTTTTTTCAATATTATTTCTTCCTTTCTCATTCCCTTTTTTTGTCTTTTCCTCTTTAATATAACTTTTTCCCCAATATAATTTTTTCTTTTATTTTTTTTGTATCTTTTCTTTCCATTTTTTCTATACAATTTTTCTTCTTCCTTCTTTCTTCTCCCTTCCTTCCTCCACCTTCCACCTCCACCTTGTTATTAGTAGGCGAACCTTATTGTAGGCTGTACCCTCCCCCCCTCCCATCCTCCTCCTTCCCTCCCTGTTTCTCTCCATCTCTCTCCCTCTCCTTAAAGGGTGTTCCTCCTCTCCTGTCTCCACTTTCACTGCGAGCTTTCACTGGCATGGAGGAGGAGGAGGAGGAGGAGGAGGAGGAGGAGGAAGAGGAGGTAGTTAGGTCAGGTGAGCACAGGTGGAGGTAAGTGGGTCGGTGGGAGGAAGAAGAGGAAGAGGAGGAGGAGGAGGAGGAGGGGGAGTAGAAGGTGGGTTTAAGTAAGGTTTAGGTTAGTGGTTTACGTGGGTAAGTGGGTGGTGATGATGGTGGTAGTGATGGTGGTGGTGATGGTGGTGATGGTGGTGGTGTTGGTGATGGTGGT
>NC_066538.1:7634925-7644925 GCF_024679095.1 Eriocheir sinensis
AACGAAATGAATAATGGAGGGAATAGGAGGAATCATAATTGGAGAAAGAAGAATAAATGAAAGAGTAGGAGGAATAATGAAGGTAATGATAATAAGAATGAAGGAAGTAAAAGAGATAAAAGAGGGAATAAACAATAAAACAGGAAGAAAAAGGAATAACGAGAATACTAAGAGGAATGAGAGAATAGATAAATATGGCATAATGGAGTGAACACAAGGAATGAAGGAGGAAACAAAACAAACAATAGATGGAATAAAAAGAAAAAAAGGAGGAAACAAAGGAAGAAAGAAGAAAAGAAGACAAAATATGATGACGATGCTTGGAAGATGAAGAAATCAAGTGACCATTCTGCCTTTAGAAGGAAAAAAAAACGTATACGGGCAAAAAAGCGAAGCGAAGGAAGGAGATAAGAGGAGGAGTGTGTGTTTAGAGGAAGGCAAATTAGAATGCGTGTCAGTGTGAAGGGGCAGGTGATCAGAAGGACAGGTGAGTAATTACAGGCACACACACACGCACACACACACACACACACACACACACACACACACACACACACACACACACACACACACACACACACACACACACACACACAGGTAAATAATAAGTAAGTGTAAACCTCGATAAGGTGATTAGAGTTTACCTGCCCGTTAGAGACTCTCCTGAACCGGCTTAGACTGATTGATCTAGATTGTGTGTTTGTGTGTGTGTGTGTGTGTGTGTGTGTGTGTGTGTGTGTGTGTGTGTGTGTGTGTGTGTGTGTGTGTGTGTGATGGAAGAAGAGAAACTGAGGGAGGAGACGGGAGAGGGAAAATAAAGGAGAAGGGAGATAAAAGATGAAGGAAAAAGAAGTGGGAGGTAGAAAATGATGGAGCATGGGAAGGGAGAGGAAAAATGAGGGAGAAGAAGGTTGATGGAAAATAACAGAGAAAGGGAAGAGAAAATAATGGTAAAGTGAAATTGAAAACAAAGAAGGGAGATAAAAAAAATAAATTAGGTATCAGTTGAAAGGAAGATATAAAGGAAGAATAGAGAAGGGAAAGAAAATATAAAAGAGGAGGGAAATAGTAAATGAAGGAGGAGAAGGAAGGGAGAGAAGACGAAGGAGAAGGAATATAATGAAAGAGGAGAAGGGAGATAGAAAATAAAGAAGGTAGATAGGATAGTAAGAAGAGAAGGAGAAGGGAGAGAGAAGACGAAGGAGAAGAAGGGAGATAGAAAATAAAGAAGGTAGATAGAATAGTAAGAAGAGAAGGAGAAGGGAGAGAGAAGACGAAGGAGAAGAAGGGAGATAGAAAATAAAGAAGGTAGGTAGAATAGGAAGAAGAGAAGGAGAAGGGAGAGAGAAGACGAAGGAGAAGAAGGGAGATAGAAAATAAAGAAGGTAGATAGAATAGGAAGAAGAGAAGAAGAAGGGAGAGAGAAGACGAAGGAGAAGAAGGGAGATAGAAAATAAAGAAGGTAAGTAGAATAGGAAGAAGAGAAGGAGGAGAAGAAAAGAGAGAAAACGAAGGAGAAGGGAAATAGATGAAAGAGAAGAAGAGAGATAGAAAATAAATTAGAAGGGGGATAGAAAGGGAGGGATAAAGGGAGAGCGCGGCAGCCCTTTAAATCTCCCTGTGTTAATTGGCTGTTAATGAAAATGTTGTTTATACCGGTCCAGAACCTGTATATAAAGTCCACTTACCCCCCCCCCAAGCACCCCCCAAGCACCCCCCTTCTACCACAACCACTACCTCCTTCCTCCACCTCCACTACCATCATCTCCCTCGCTACCACTACCACCACCCCGATTCAATCTTTCTTCTTCCTCCTCCTCCTCTTCCTCTTTCGTCGTCGTCATTTCCTTCTTGTTCCCTTTTTCTACCTTTCTTTTGCTTCCCTTTCCTTCCCTTCCCTTCCCTTCTTTCTTGTCTTTCGCTGTGTCTTCCCCTTCCTTCCTCTCCTCTTCCTCTTCTCCTTTTCCCCTTACTCCTGCCTTCCTTTCCCTTCCCTTCTATTCCCTTCCCTTACCTTCCCTTCCTTTTCCTCTATTCTACCTACTCTTCCTTATCCTTCACTATCACTTCCCCTCCTCTTCACCTCCCATTCTCTCTTCTTCCCCTTACTCCTTCTTTCCTTTTCCCTCTCTTCCCTTCCCTTCCCTTTCCTTTCCTTCCCTTCCCTTCCCTTTCCTTCTCTTCCCTTCCTTTCCCTTTCATTCCCTTTCCTTCCCTTCCCTTTCTTTCTCTTCCCTTCCCTTCCCTTCCCTTTCCTCTCCTTCTCTTCCCTTTACTTCTCTTCCCTTCCCATCCCTTCCCTTCCCTTCCCTTTCCTTCTCTTCCCTTTCCTTCCTTTCCATTCCCTTCCCTTCCCTTCCCTTTCCTTTTCTTCCCTACCCTCCCTTTCTTATCTTCGTCCTCCCTACCTTCTCTCTCCCTTACCCTTAGCCTCCCCTCCTCCTCCTCCTCCTCCTCCTCCTCCTCCTCGTTTCCCCTTTCCTCTCTTCCCCTCCCTTCCTCCTACCTCTCCTTCCCTTTCCTCCCTATTCTATTTCTCCACATTTTCTCTCTCACCATTCCCCTTCCTCCACAACCTCTTCTTCTTCCCCTCCTCCTCTTCCTCCTTCTTCCACTTCTCAGCCACAAGTTATATTTTCTCGGATTCTTCCTCCTCCTCCTCCTCCTCCTTCTCCTCTTCTTATTTCCTCTTCCCATTGGCTCTTATTACCTGTAGTTTAGCACAATAAATAAGGACAATTAAGTTAGTATCACCAGGTAAACACAGGTAAATCCCCCCCTCACCTGAGCCGCTTCACAACCTTGATATAAATGGATGAAAGTAATAGCACGTTTGGGAATAAGGGGGGGAGGGGAGGGGGGGGGAGGCTGGAGATGACGAGAAGACAAAGAGTGGAAGCTGCAAGAGAGAGAGAGAGAGAGAGAGAGAGAGAGAGAGAGAGAGAGAGAGAGAGAGAGAGAGAGATGAGAGATGATGGCAATGGCGACAGAGGAGAGGGGAGGAAGAAGAAGGGAGGAAGATAAAGAGGATGATGGTGATGGAAGAGGAAGAGGAGGAGGAGGAGGAGGAGGAGGAGGAGGAGGAAAATGGAAGAGGGATGTTGAGGGACAGAGTAAGTCTCCACTGCGTTGTTTTCTTCTTCTCTTTTCTTCCCATTTTCTTTTTTCTTCCCATCTTCTCTTTTCTTCCCATTTTCTTTTTTCTTCCCATCTTCTCTTTTCTTCCCATCTTCTTTTTTCTTCCCATTTTCTTTTTTTTCCCATCTTCTCTTTTCTTCCCATTTTCTTTTTTCTTCCCATCTTCTCTTTTCTTCCCATCTTCTCTTTTCTTCCCATCTTCTCTTTTCTTCCCATTTTCTTTTTTCTTCCCATCTTCTCTTTTCTTCCCATTTTCTTTTTTCTTCCCATCTTCTCTTTTCTTCCCATCTTCTCTTTCTTCCCATTTTCTTTTTTCTTCCATATTTTCTTTTCTTCCCATTTTCTTTTTTCTTCCCATCTTCTCTTTTCTTCCCATCTTCTCTTTTCTTCCCATCTTCTCTTTCTTCCCCTTTTCTTCTTTTTTTCTTTTAACTTTACTTCCCTTTTTCTTCCTATCTTTCTTCCTCTCTTCCTTCTTTCTTTCCTTTCCCTCTTCTTCCGTCATACCTTTCTTCCTCTCTTTCTATCCTTGTTTTCTTTTCTCACCTTTTTTTTCTGCTTCTCTTCCTCTCTTCCTTCTTCCTTTCGTTTCCCTCATCTTCCTTCATATCTTCCTATTTTTCTTTTTTAACTTCTTATTTTTCTTCCTACATTCCTTCCTGTTTTCTGTTTTTTACCTTCCTTCCCCTCTTCTTCCTTCTTCCCATTCTTCCTTTCCTCCTTCTTACCTCTAATTCCTTCTTTTCTTTTTTCATACCTTTCTTCCTTTTTGCTTTCTTACCCTCCTTTCCCTTCCTTTCATCTTTCTTTATTCCTTGCTTTCTTTCTTTTCTTATTTATTTTTTCCTCGTTTATACTTTTTTATTTCCTTCCTTCCTCCTTTGTTCTTCCTCCCATTATCTTTTCCTTCTTTCTAATTTCCCTATTTTCAACTCCTTATTATTCTTTCCTTCTCTTTATTTTGCTTTTCTTTCATCCATCCATTATTTTCTTCTTTCTACCTTACCATTTTTATATTTTTTGTCTAATTCCTCATCTCAAAATTTCCTTGGATTTCTCTATTTTTTTTCTTTTTCTTCTCTTTTTGCTTTTTCTGTCTATATGTCAGTTTTTATTATTTTTTATTTGCATCATTCTTTCTTCTTTACTTTTCCTCTTTATTTTCTCTCACTTATGTTCTTTTTATCCCTTCCTTTAACCGCACTTTCGTCATCCTTCATCTTTTTTTTTTTTTACATCTACCTCTCAATTTTCTTCCTATATTATTTTTTTTTCTTATTTTGATTTTCTGCTTTTCTTTCTCCTTACTTCCTTTACCTATAATTACGCGCTTCCTTGACATGATATTCCTTTCCTCCACCAATCTTCCTTTTCTTTATCAATATTGTTTTACTCTCCTTCTATTCATATTCTTCCTTTTTTTTTCCTTTTAACTGTACTTTTCTTCATGCAAATCCTCTTTCTTTTTCTATTGTCTTACATATTTTATTATTTTTTCTTTTTTTCATTGCTTCTATTTTCCAGTTTTAATTTTCGTTCCCATTTTCATTTCTTATATTTTACTTTTTTTTCTTCATTCACATTTTGTATTTGCCATTTTTTAAATTTTCGTTATATATATTTTTCTTATTTTCATTTCTTCTATTTTTTTTCTTTTGCGTTCATATTTTTGTTTCTTGTCTTTTCCATTATTTTACTTCCTATTTTCATTCTATTGATATTCCATTCCATCTTTTATTTTTGTTCCCATCTTCACTTCCATTTTCCATTTTCCTTTTATATTCCTTCCTATTCCTATTCACCAATTCTTCCTTCCTTCTTTTTCGTTATCTTCATTCCCTTGCCTGTGCTCGCGCGCGCTCAGGTATGCAGGGCGGGCTTTCAATACAGGTGTGTCGCTCCTTAATTGGTTACCTGTGCTTCGCTTTTCGTGTAATTGGCTTCAGGTGGCTCGTGGCGGCGCCGGCGAGTCGTGCTGCCGGGCTCAGTAAGGACAGGAGGTCAGAGGGGTCAGCAACAGGCTAGGAGAGCTCAGAGGTCAGGTGGGCACGTGTAAAGGTCACCAGGTGGAGGATGACCAATTAGAAGTCGCCAGGTAAGGGAGGTCACGCGCCAGGGGTCATCAGTTACCTTTTGTGGCGGTCATCAAGGTAGAATTCAGGTGTGCGGAGTCATTAGGAGTCATCTGAGGACCAGGTCACTTTTCAAGGGTCACCAGGTAAGGATGTCACGTGCCCAGGGTCAGGGGGGGGAGCGGCAGGTCACCCAGCTGCCTCGGGTCGCTGCAGGTCTCCCGGGGAGGTCAGGTCATTAGGATTCAACAGGTATTGAGACAGGTATACAAGAGGTCACCTGTGAATTGATAAAAGGGGGGAGAGGGGAGGGGAGAAGCTAAGAAGAGGGAGAGGGAGGTAAAAGGAAATGGGAGGGGGGAAGCGTAAGGGGAGGGGAGGGGGAAGGTAAGAGGAAGGGGGAGGGGGTGGGAGGTAAGGGAAAGGGGAATGGGGGAGGTAAGGGAGGGGGAGGGGGCGACAGGTAGAAAAGACGTTACCTGGGGATGAGAATGGGGAGGATGGGGGGTGAGGAGATTGGTTGTAAGAGAAAATGGGAGGAGGAGAAAGGAAATAGGAGTGGAAAGGGGGTGGGGTGTAAGAGAAAATGGGAGGAGGAGAAAGAAAGGGGAAGGGAGGGAAGATAAAATTTGAAAAGGAAACTGAAGGGGAAGGGAGGTTAGAGAAAACAGGAAGAAATAAAGTAAAGAAAAGAAAGGTAGAGGAAAGAGATAAGAGAAAGAGGCAGGGTGAGGGAAAGAAGGAACAGCTAAGGGTAAGAGAGATAGAGAAAAGTAAGAGGAGAAAAGAAGAGGAAGAAGGGGAAGAGAGAGGGAGGGTAAGGGGAAGAAGAATCAAAGGAAGGAGAAACTGAGGAGAAAAGTAAGAGGAGAAAGGAAGAGAAAAAAGGGGAAGAGAGAGGGAGGGTAAAGGGAAGAAGAAACAGACTAAGGAAGGGGAATTTAAGGAGAAAGGAAAGAAGAGAAAGGAAGAGAAGGAGATAGAGAGGGACGGCGAGAGGAGGAGTGAACAATTAAAGAAAGTGGAGATACAGGAAAAAAAGGGAAGAGGAGAAATTAAGAACAGGCAGGAGGGAAAGAGAGAAGGAAAAGTGAGAAGAAAAGGGAAGAGATAAAGGTAAGAGAGATAATGAGAGACAGGGAAGAGGAGAAGGAAGAGGAAGAAGGGGTAGAGAGAGAGGAAGATTGATGGGAAGAAGAAATAGGTAAGGAAAAAGGATATTAATGGGCGAAAGAGAAGAAGAGAAAGAAAAAAGAACAAAGGGGTGAGAGAGGAAGGGTTAAGAAAGGGGGAGATTAAGGGGAGGAGAAAGGAAGGGAAAGAAGAGGGAAAGGAAACAGGTAATGGAAGGGGAAATTAAGGGAGAGGGAAAATACCGCAAAGACTCTCATTGGTTGTTTTAAATACTAGAATCCTTCCTCTTGCTTGATTTAAATTATTGGAAAGACTGCATTTGTTTTACTTTTTATGTGGATGACAAGAAGACTGGACGGGATGATTGTATGACTGGGCGGATAAATGGCAGATGGAGTTCAATGTAGGGAAGTGCAATATTCTGAGTGTAGGCAGGAACAACCCCTCTCACGACTATTGCTTAAATGACACTCTCATAAGCAGGTCTGGTTGCGAGAGAGATTTAGGGGTCTTAGTGAGCTCTGATCTCCGTCCAAGCGCACAATGCATTCAAGCTAGAAATCGAGCAAATAGGGTACTGGGATTTGTTTCAAGGAGCGTAAGCAACAGAAGCGCCGAAGTCTTCCTCAAAATATATTTAGCATTAGTTAAACCTCATCTTGACTATGCGGTTCAGTTCTGGTCACCTTACTAAAGAATGGATATCAAAATGTTAGAATCAGTGCAGAGGAGGATGACTAAGATGATTCAGGGGTTGAGAAACTTGCCATACGAGGAAAGACTCAAACAGTTAAACTTGCATTCTCTAGAAAGGCGAAGGGTGCGTGGAGACATGATCGAGGTTTATAAATGGATGAAGGGAGATATTCATAAGGTTTTGTTGGTAAGAGAACCGGGTAGGACACGAAGTAATGGGTTTAAACTGGATAAATTCAGTTTCAACAGGGACATAGGCAAAAATTGGTTTACTAACAGGGTGGTGGATGAGTGGAATAGGCTGAGCAGTCATGTGGTGAGTGCCAATACAATTGTCACATTCAAAAATAGATTAGATAAATTCATGGACATCGATATTAGGTGGGGTTAGATACACGGGAGCTTAGGTTCAAAGGAGCTGCCTTGTACAGGCCTACCGGCCTCTTGTAGACTCCTGCGTTCTTATGTTCTTATGTTCTTAAGACTGTTATTAGTTTGATAAATACTAGAAACTCTGCTATTGGTCGGTTTATAATCTAGTAACTCTGCTATTGGTTGGTTTATATACTAGAAACTCTGCTATTGGTTGGTTTATATACTAGAAACTCTGCTATTGGTTGGTTTATATACTAGTAACTCTGCTATTGGTTGGTTTATATACTAGAAACTCTGCTATTGGTCGGTTTATATACTAGAAACTCTGCTATTGGTCGGTTTATATACTAGAAACTCTGCTATTGGTCGGTTTATATACTAGTAACTCTGCTATTGGTCGGTTTATATACTAGTAACTCTGCTATTGGTCGGTTTATATACTAGAAACTCTGCTATTGGTCGGTTTATATACTAGAAACTCTGCTATTGGTCGGTTTATATACTAGAAACTCTGCTATTGGTCGGTTTATATACTAGAAACTCTGCTATTGGTTGGTTTATATACTAGAAACTCTGCTATTGGTCGGTTTATATACTAGTAACTCTGCTATTGGTAGGTTTATATACTAGTAACTCTGCTATTGGTTGGTTTATGTACTAGTAACTCTGCTATTGGTTGGTTTATATACTAGTAACTCTGCTATTGGTTGGTTTATATACTAGTAACTCTGCTATTGGTTGGTTTATATACTAGTAACTCTGCTATTGGTTGGTTTATATACTAGTAACTCTGCTATTGGTTGGTTTATGCACTAGTAACTCTGCTATTGGTTGGTTTATGTACTAGTAACTCTGCTATTAGTCGGTTTATATACTAGTAATTCTGCTATTGGTTGGTTTATATATTAGTAACTCTTCTATTAGTTGGTTTATGTACTAGTAACTCTGCTATTGGTTGGTTTATATACTAGGAACTCCGCTATTGGTTGATTTAATACTAGTAACTCTACTATTGGTTGGTTTAATACTAGTAACTCTACTATTGGTTGGTGTATATACTAGGAACTCTGCTATTGGTTGGTTTATATACTAGTAATTCTGCTATTGGTTGGTTTAATACTAGTAACTCTACTATTGGTTGGTTTATATACTAGTAACTCAGCTATTGGTCGGCTTATATACTAGTAACTCTGCTACTGGTTGGTTTATATACTAGAAACTCTGCTATTGGTTGGTTTATATACTAGGAACTCTGCTATTGGTCAGTTTAAATACTAGAAACTCTGCTTTTGGTCAGTTTAAATACTAAAAACTCTGCTATTTATTGTTTTAGATACTAGGAACTCTGCTATTGGTTGGTTTAATACTAGTAACTCTGCTATTGGTAGGTTTATACACTAGTAACTTTTCTATTGGTAGGTTTATATACTAGTAACTCTATTGGTTGGTTTATACGCTAGGAACTTTGCTACTGGTTGGTTTATATACTATGAACTCTGCCATTGGTCGCTTTAAATGCTAAGTACACTGCTATTGGTTGGTTTAAATACTAGAAAATCTGCTATTGGTTGGTTTATATCCTAGTAACTCTGCTATTGGTTGGTTTATGTACTAGTAACTCTGCTATTGGTTGGTTTATTTACTAGTAACTCTGCTATTGGTAGGTTTATATACTAGGAACTCTGCTATTGGTTGGTTTATATACTTGTGACTCTGCTATTGGTAGGTTTATATACTAGGAACTCTGCTATCTGTAGGTTTATAACTAGTAACTCTGCTGTTGGTAGGTTTAATACTCGTAAATCTGCTATTGGTTGGTTTAATGCCAGTAACTCTGCTATTGGTTGGTTTATATACTAGAAACTTTGCTATTGGTAGGTTTATATACTAGGAACTCTATTTGTAGGTTTATATACTAGGAACTCTGCTATCGGTAGGTTTATAACTAGTAACTCTGCTATTGGTAGGTTTAATACTAGTAACTCTGCTATTGATAGGTTTAATACTAGTAACTCTACTATTGATAGGTTTAATACTAGTAACTCTGCTATTGGTTGGTTTATGTGATAGTAACTCTGCTATTGGTTGGTTCATATAATAGTAACTCTGCTATTGGTTGGTTTATGTACTAGTAACTCTGCTACTGATAGGTTTAACACTAGTAACTCTGCTATTGATAGGTTTAATACTAGTAACTCTGCTATTGGTTAGTTTATGTGATAGTAACTCTGCTATTGATAGGTTTAATACTAGTAACTCTGCTATTGGTTAGTTTATGTGATAGTAACTCTGCTATTGATAG
This sequence comes from Eriocheir sinensis, assembly GCF_024679095.1. NCBI lineage: Eukaryota > Metazoa > Arthropoda > Malacostraca > Decapoda > Varunidae > Eriocheir > Eriocheir sinensis. The sequence goes on from NC_066538.1 coordinate 7,644,643, forward strand.
GTTTAATACTAGTAACTCTGCTATTGGTTAGTTTATGTGATAGTAACTCTGCTATTGGTTGGTTCATATAATAGTAACTCTGCTATTGGTTGGTTCATATAATAGTAACTCTGCTATTGGTTGGTTCATATAATAGTAACTCTGCTATTGGTTGGTTCATATACTAGTAACTCTGCTATTGGTTGGTTCATATAATAGTAACTCTGCTATTGGTTGGTTCATATAATAGTAACTCTGCTATTGGTTGGTTTATATACTATTAACTCTGCTATTGGTTGGTTTA
>NC_066538.1:7649925-7692425 GCF_024679095.1 Eriocheir sinensis
CCCCCCTTTATCATCCTTCATCTCCTTCTCCTTCCTTTCTCTCTTTTCCTTCTCCCTATCTTTCTTTCTTCTTTTTTCCCCTCTATTCTCCTTTGTCTATCCTCTGTGTTGTCCCTTTTTCACCTTCTACTTCTTCCTTCTCCTCTTCCTACTCCTCCTCCCCTTCCTCCTCCTCCTCCTCTTCCTCCTCCTCTTTCCCTCCTCTTTCTTCCAATGTCCTTGTTTCCCTTTCTTCTCTTTTTTTTCAATTTCTTCTTCCTTTAAATCCTCCTCTCTCTTCCTTTCCTCCATTTTCTTTCTCTCTCTCTCTCTCTTTTTTTTATTTTTATTTAAACGTGTTCAGTACATTAGTACATGGCAGTATTATTTGTCTATGCTAAAGTTCCCCCGACCGTTGGGGAGCTATTTAAAAGCTTCTGCCGATTATATTATACAATTATTATACAATATATTATACAATTATATATATACATATTTACGGTGGGTGTAGGAGTAGCCACCTGTGGGACGCAACCTTCATCTGCTGAGTGGACAGTTGTGTCACATCCACATCAGCAGTGAGGTTGTTCCACCACACCACCGCTGCGATGGAGAAGGCACGTTGGTGGGTGCTGGAGCGGGCCATTGGCACTTCCAGGAGGGAGGCGTTGCTCAGCACCGTTGTCGTGCTGCGCTCAGACCTCCTCCAGGTAGCCCTCAGGTCCGTCAGGTGGGGCACTAGGCCCACTTGTGCCTTGTTCAGCACCGTCAGGGCAGCGACGCGGCGACGGTGCTCCAGGCTATTCAGCTGGTTCGTGGCTGGTCTTGCCCTTCCTTCGTGTGGGTGTTGTTGTTGTTGTTGTTGTCGCTGTGTCTCCCACTGGCTCGGTCGGTGGTGCTGGGTGCCGTTGATGAGGCGTTCAGCCCTCCTCTGCACCTTGTCTAGCAGGTTGAGGTGGCAGCGGGCGCTGGCCATCCAGGTGAGCGGTGCATACTCCATCACTGGACGGACTTGTGCCTTATAGAGGGTGTTCAGGCCTTCAGCATCGAGGAGGTTCTTCATGCGGCGCAGGAGGTTCACCTTCTGGGAGGCTTTTAGAGCCAACCTTTCAAGGTTACGGTCAAACCGCAGCTGGGAGTCCACCTCCAAGCCCAGGATGTCGACGCTGGACTGCAGAGGATGGTGTCATTCCCGAATCTCAGTCTGCCGTGGAGTTGCCTCGCGTCCTCCCGCGAACGTGATATTACCATGGCCTGGGTTTTGTCAGGGGCAAACCTGACTTGCCACCTCTTTCCCCAGGCCATTATGTCTGCCAACTGTCTGTTGACGGACTCTATCACGTCCTGGGCTTCCTCCCTCTTGTATGTTCTGGAGGGTGCAGTCGTCGGCGTAAGCGCTGGCTGCCGGGATGGTTTGCAGGAGGTCGTTAAAGTATATGTTCCACAGAATAGGTCCAAGGACGGACCCCTGTGGAACGGAGGCCTCCACCGGGAAGCTGGTCGAGGTGCTTCCGTTGACTGCTACGTGGAGGCTCCTGCCTAACAGGTAGTTTGAGAGCAGGCGCAGCAGGTCCCCCGTGATGCCTAGTTGCTGGAGCTTCGCCGTCAGACCGCGGTGCCACACGCAGTCGAACGCTCTAGCTATGTCCAGGACAATCACGAGAGAGGGGTGGCCGGCATCAAGGGCGTCTTGCCAGGACTTTGAGAGGAGGAGGAGGAGGAATTCGGAGGTTGAGCGGCCATTCCGAAAGCCAAACTGCTTTGGTGACTGCAGGTGGTTCTCCTCGAGGAAGGCTGTCAGCTACTCTCCGATGATCCTCTCAAATATCTTGCTGATGGTGGAGAGGAGCGATACTGGCCTGTTGTAGCCTGGCTCATTCCTAGATTTTTCTAGTGTACGCTGTGACTTTGGCCTCCTTCCACTGTGCAGGCCACACCCCGGTCTGCAGACATAGCCGGATGATCTCTCTCTCTCTCTCTCTCTCTCTCTCTCTCTCTCTCTCTCTCTCTCTCTCTCTCTCTCTCTCATTCCTTTCTTTCTTTTTTTTCATTTCTTTTCTTGTTCTTTTACTTCCTTGCCCTCTCCTCTTATTTTCCTCCTCCTCCTCCTCCTCCTCCTCCTCCTCCTCCTCCTCCTTCCGATTATCCTTGTCAATGTTTTCGCTACTTTGTGTGCGAGAGAGAGAGAGAGAGAGAGAGAGAGAGAGAGAGAGAGAGAGAGAGAGAGAGAGAGAGCATAACATCTGGGTGGGTGGCCTGAATGGAGGGGAGAGAAAGGTGTGTAGAGTGATGAAGAGAAGGGGGGGAGGGGGGAGGAAAGGTAGGTAAGGTGAGGGAGGAAAGGGAGGAAACACGCCTTCTCTCCAAATGTTGTTTAGCATGAGCTTGGCACGTTTTTCCCTCCCTTTCCTCCCTTTCCTCCCTCCGTCTTTCTCCTCATTCTCTTTCCTTTATTCTTTCCTCCTCTCATTTCTTTCTCTCCTTTCTTTTCTCCATCTTTTCCTTTCATCTTCCTCCTCTCCTTTTCTTCCACCTTCCCTCCCTTTTCCTCCTTTCCTCCCTCCTTCTTTTCCTTCTTTTCTTTTTTTCTCTCCTCCCTTCCTTTTTCCCTCTCCTTCCTTTTCTCCCTCTTTCCCTTTCCTCTTTCTTCTCTCCTTTTCTTCCACCTTCCCTCCCTTTTCCCCCTTTCCTCCCTCCTTCTTTTCCTTCTTTTCTTTTCTTTTTTTCTTTCCTCCTTTCATTTCTTCCTCTCCTTCCCTTTCTCCCTCTTTCCCTTTCCTCTTTCTCCTCTCCGTTTCTTCCACCTTCTCTCCCTGTCCTCCCTCCGTCTTTCTCCTTCACCTCCTTCCTCTCTTTCCTCTACTTCTTTCCTCCTCTCATTTCTTCCTCTCCTTCCCTTTCTCCCTCTTTCCCTTTCCTCTTTCTCCTCTCCTCTTCTTCCATCTTCCCTTTCCTCCCTTTCTTACTCGCCCCTCTTATTTTCTTCTTTTCCTCTTTCTCCTTTCTGCATCACGGCTCCAACCTGAAGACTTTGCGTTAATATTTTCCCCCACAGCTTAGGTCACCAGTAGCGTAAGTTAAGGGTAATATATTCCTCTTATTTCTCTCTTTACTGTAAAATTTCCATGTCCCTTTTTTCCTTGAAGGCACATGGAGAGGTGGGTGGGGAGGAGCCTTCATCTATTCTATCCTCTCCTACCACACGTAGATCACTAGTAGTAGCGGTAGTAGACAGACACCCTCACCATAAACCGCTACGTCTTCTGGTGTCTGTTCTTCCTATGTATCCTATGTATTCCTCTCCTCCTCCTCCTCATTCTTTTTCTCCTTCTACCTTCCAATCCTTTCCCCACATTTATCCCTTTCTCCTTCCTTCCTCTCTCCCTCCTCCCCTCCTTTTCTCCTTCCCTCCTTTTCCGTACTTCCTCCGTGGCCTACCTCTCTCCTCCCATCCTCGCTCCCTTCCTCCCTCCCTTCCTCTCTCTCCTACATTCCCTCCCTCTCCCTCTCTCCCTCCTTCTCCTCCATACCTCCCAAGCCTTCTCTTCTTCCTCCTCTCCTCCACTCCACAACCTTTACCCCCCCTTATTTTTTTTTTTTTATTATCAGCCTACTAGCACATACAGCCTGCCTCTCTCTCTCTCTCTCTCTCTCTCTCTCTCTCTCTCTCTCTCTCTCTCTCTCTCTCTCTCTCTCTCTCTCTCTCTCTCTCTCTCTCTCTCTCTCTCTCTCTCTCTCTCTCTCTCTCTCTCTCTCTCTCTCTCTCTCTCTCTCTCTCTCTCTCTCTCTCTCTCTCTCTCTCTCTCTCTCTCTCTCCGCAAAGCACCTGAATCAAGTTAATTAGAGCAAATTTTCTTTCATTAACATAATCTTGAGTGGCCGCAACTTTTTTCGCAATTAATTCATTTGTGGACCATAATTTGATATTCACTTTATTTTTACGCTCCACGCACGCACGCACGGACGCACGCACACACGCACACACATACACACACACACACACACACACACACACACACACACACACACACACACACACACACACACACACACATACATTCATTCATTCATTCATTCATTCATACACACACACACACACACACACACACACATACATTCATTCATTCATACACACACACACACACACACACACACACACACACACACACACACATACACACACTGATAAAAAAAAAAAACATAGAAAGGAAAGAATTAAAATGGTAAGGAAGGAAGAAAAGAAGGAATGAAGAAAAGTGTCCATGAGAAAAGGAAGGAAAAACAGGCAAATGAGAAGATACACACACACATACACACATAAACATACACATATAGGCCTACATATGTTCAATTGTTCATACAAGCCTACATATATACATATACCTTCCTCTCTCTCTCTCTCTCTCTCTCTCTCTCTCTCTCTCTCTCTCTCTCTCTCTCTCTCTCTCTCTCTCTCTCTCTCTCTCTCTCTCTCTCTCTCTCTCTCTCTCTCTCTCTCTCTCTCTCTCTCTCTCTCTCTCTCTCTCTCTCTCTCTCTCTCTTCCCTTTCTCTTCCTAACTTTCCTCTCTTACCTCCGTCTTTCCTTTCCTCGCCTTCCCCTCTCTTTCCCTCCCTATCTTTCCTCCCTTCCATCTCTACTTCCCTCCTTACCTTACCTTACCTTACCTTCCCTTCCCTTCCCTTCCCTTGCCTTTCCGTATCTTCCCTTCCCCTCCCTTCCCTTCCCTTGCCTTGCCTTGCTTTCCCTTCCCTTGCCTTGCCTTACCTTACCTTACCTTACCTTACATTGATCAATACATACCCACATATAAATACATACATACATACTTACTTACATAGACATAGACGCATTCACATTTTATTATATACAAACATAATCATACGTACATACATACATACATACATACATACATACATACATACGCGCACACAGTGAAAGATTAATTTTATGCGTATATTGGTAAGCACGGTTTATGGATTACCATGTGCGTGTGCGTGCGTGTGTGCGTGTGTATATACCGACATGTCCGTAATCCTGTGTACGCATAGCCATCATTTGCGTACACGGGGAGGAAACAGCCATTGGTACACATTATATAGGTATACACACGTACGCACACACTCACTAACGACGACTTAATGCACTTACACACACACACACACACACACACACACACACACACGCATAATTGTATTAGTTGAAATAGTTAATGGAAAAACAGTGGATACATTGAAATAGAGTTATCTCATTCCTGGCAACAGAGAGAGAGAGAGAGAGATTAAATGAATGAATGAATGAATGAAAAAGATAAATCAACTCAAAATCGTTGAAAAAATAATAAATTGAAGAGTCTGATCCACGAGAGAGAGAGAGAGAGAGAGACCAAACCACTGCATCACACACACACAAAAAAAAAAATAATACATATGGCGACACGTTTTTTCATCTCCGGCCATTTCGCATTCAGGAATAAATAAGGAAGGGAGAAAAAAAACATGCATAAAAAAAAACAATAAAACAGGAACGAAGCAGAAGAAGAATGGGAATGGGAAACGAGGAAGCGGGATCGAGGCCTACAAAGGGAAAAGAAATATAGACGAAAGGAAGAAAGAGAGAAAGAGAGAGAAGGAATAGAATGCAAATAAAGGATGCGGGAAGAAAAGGAGGGAAAAAAACTCGGCCTATTTGACTATTTTTTCCTACCTGCAGTTCCCTATTATTATTTTTAAGCCTAAGGAACATATATAAAAAAAGGTGAATGAAAATGAGAATAAGAATAACGTATAATAATAATAATAATAGTAATAAAAGAAACGACGGTACCTGTTATACAATGCTGTGTGTACATGTGTGTGTGTGTGTGTGTGTGTGTGTGTGTGTGTGTGTGTGTGTGTGTGTATGTATGGATGTGTGTGTACGTGTGTGTGAGAGAGGGAGGGAGAAAGAGAGAGAAATTTCAACCCTTTCGTATTGTGGAGGAAGAATGAGAGGAAGGAGAAAGGGAGGAGGGACGGTACAGAGGGAGGGAGGGAAGGACAGGTGAGAAGGAGGGGCAACACCTGATATTAATCATAGGTGGAGGAAAGGCCTGGGAGGAAGTGCATTGGAAGGAAGGAAAAAAAAATATGTATGAGAAGGGAGGGAGGAAGGGAAAGGGAGAGGAAGAGAGGTAAGGGAGAAGAGATCATGAGAGCGACGGAGGTAAGGAGAGAGTTATTTTCCCTCTGTCTTTTTGCCCTCCGTGTTTCTTCCTTTTTCTCTTTTACCTCCTCTTCTATATTTTTTCTTACTCTTTATTTTTTTTTTCATTTTTATATTTCTTTTCTCATTTCTATTTACTTTTTTACTTTTTTTACTGCCATTCTTCTTCATTCTTTCCTTTCTTCCCTCCTGTTTTTTTTTTTTTTGTGTGTGTGTCTGTGTGTGTGTGTGTGTGTGTGTGTGCGTGTGTGTGTGTGTGTGTGTGTGTGTATTTTTAGTTTAATTCGAAAATTCACTCATATTACACACACACACACACACACACACACACACACACACACACACACACACACACACTGATGTATTAAAAAAAAACATTAGCAACAAATATATTAACACATATAAAATAAAATAAGCTGATTTTTTTTTACCGTGTGTGTGTGTGTGTGTGTGTGTGTGTGTGTATGGCAGTGTTACAAAGGACTGAATATATATTTGTTTACTCTTTTTCATAAACAGAGTAAAAAATAAAAGCGAACACTGAATCATAAATAAATAATGAAAATGAAATTCGAAAAAAATAAATGCAAATCCATATTTTTTTTATTTACTCCCTTCTATTAATTCAAACATTGTAGACAGGCGTACTTTTTTAATATCATTTGCTTTCATATTAAATTTTGCTCCATCCAACTTTTCCTCTTTTCATTTAATATTGCGAAAATTTGAGGAAAAGAAAAAAAAAGATTACTCTATACCTTTTTTAGTTTCAGTGGCTTTCTTTTCCTTTCATTTTTCTTACAACACTCTTCTTTTTGTTTCATACCGGAAAAGTTAAAGGAAAATAAAAAGAAGAAAATGAGTGCTGTACCAATTTGTTTTGCTCTGAAAAATATCTTTCTTCAATTGCCTTTTTTCCCTGTCGATTTTTCTTCCAACTTTTCACTTGATGCGGGGAAAGAAGAGGAAAATATAACATAAAAAAAATAATAGTCTTTTGTTTTGGTGCAGTACGGAAAAAAAGACATTCATTCTCCACTCGCGTTTCTTTTCCTTCCGTTTTCCTCCCTACTTTCCTTTCCATATCAAACAAGAAAAATAAAATATAAAGAAAAGAAAAGAAAAAAAAGAAAATGAGTTTGTACCGTTTATTTTGTTTTACTGAAGCTCTGAATACAGGAGGAAAAAAAAGAAAAAGAAAAGAAAAAAAGAAAACAAGCTCATACCGTTTACTTTGTTTTCCTGAAGCTTTGAAAAAAAAATGTTCCTCCTCCAATCGCCTTCTTTTCCTCTCCTTTCGCTTTTTTTCTTCTTTTCCTCCCGTTTTCCTTAAATTAATGGTCAGGGGAGGCTGCGAAAAGTGCCGATTCCCCGTTTTCTATGAGAGTCAAAAATTGGGTGTGTGAGGGGGGGAGGGGAGGGGGAGGGGAGGGGGTAAAGAGGGGAGGGGGGCTAATGTGTTCGGTGTTTGTGTGTATTTATGATGCGTGTTTTTTTTTTCTCTATCCGTGGAACTTGTGTGTGTGTGTGTGTGTGTGTGTGTGTGTGTGTGAGAACTCTCATTTAAAAACACACGCACTCACTCACACACACACACACACACACACACACACACACACACACACACACATGCACTCTCTCTCTCTCTCTCTCTCTCTCTCTCTCTCTCTCTCTCTCTCTCTCTCTCTCTCTCTCTATAACGTATTTGCACCTTCTTAGAGTATATACCAAATACGGAGAGAGAGAGAGAGAGAGAGAGAGAGAGGTAAGCGACCCTTTCGTTACGTTCTAGAGAGAAAAGAGGAGGAAGGAATGGCGGTAAGGAGACACGTACGAGTAGGAGGAGGAGGAGGAGGACAGGAAGCAGGAGGTAAACAGCGCGTGACGTCATAGTTTCGCCTCCTTAGCGTTGCAGTCCTTCTTCCTTCTTTTCCCCTCTTTCTTTCTTCTTTTTTTTCCTTTTTTCCTTTTTTCCTTTTTTTTCTTTTTCGCCGACTTGTTTTTTTTCGCTTGTTTTTGTTTTTTCGCCGACTTTGTTTTCATTATTTATTTTCCACCTGAGTTTTTTCCTCTCCTTATGACTTTTCTTCTCTTCTTTCGTTATTTTCCTTCTTACTCTTTAATTTCTTTCTTTTCCTTTTTTACTCTTATTTTTCCTCCCCTCTTACTCTTTCTTCCTTTCTCTTTTAACTCATATTTTTTTCCTCCCTTCTTACTCCTTTTCTTTCTTTTCATTTTTACTCTTTTTTTCCTCTTTACTCTATTTTTTCTTTCTGCTTGTTAATTTCCTTTTTTTTCCTTTTTTACTCCATACTTTCTTTCCCCTGTATTGAATTTGTCCTACCTATCTTATTTTTTTCCGTTTTACTTTTATTCCTTTCTTTCCTTATTTTGCTTTCTATTTTTTTTTCAGTCCATAATTGATTTCTGTCTTTTCTTTTTCAGCCTTAATTTCCTTCCTCTGTTTTTAGTTTTTAGTTTTTTTTCCCATTTTCCACTCCTTGATTTCTTTCCCCCTCTTATACTTCCTAATTTCACCACCAACTAACTTAATCTTTATTTATTTTTTCCTTTATTATAGTTGGTAAATTATTTCTCCTTGTTGATGATGATTGATGGCTTTCTTCTTTAACTTTACTTTACCTATTATTTTATTTTCATTTTCTTTCTTTTCCTTTTTAATGTTTTCCCTGTTCTCTTCTTCCTTTTATATATTTACTTTTATATTTTACTTTATTTTATTTTTTTCATTTTCTTTCTTTTCGATTTTCTTTTTGATGTTTTCTCATTCTCTTCTTCCTTTTGTATAATTATTTCGTCTTTTATTTTTTCCCCTTTTATGTGTTTTCTCTGATCAGATTTGTTTTTCCTTCCTCATTCTCTTATTTGTTTTTCATATTTTTTCTTCATAATTTATTTTTTAGCTAATCTTTCTTACCTTAATCTACGTACAGACCATTTTCATATTTTTACTGTTTCTTTAATCCATTTTTCCCTTTTCCTTTTTTTTTGTTCGTTCATTATATTTTTTTCCCTTCTACATTATATTTTGTTTACTTTCCTTACTTCGCGTCTTTCTTATGTTCGTCAATTCCTCGTCTATTTATTTTTATTATCGTATTTTACTGTTCCCTCAATCCTCTTTTTCCATTATTTTCCTTTTTTTCTTCGTACGTTCATTATAATTTAGGTTTTCCTTTTACATTTTTTCTTTCCTTTCTTTCATTCGTTTCTTCTCTCTTCGTCTATTCGTTATTATCGTATTTTTTTCTTTTCTTTAACCCTTTTTCCCTTTCTTTTCCTTTTTTTCTTCGTACGTTCATTATATTTTGGGTTTTCCTTGTACATTTTATTTTCTTTCCTTAATCTCCTTCGCTTCTTTCTCCTGTTTGTCATTTTCTTTTCTATTCAGTATTATTGCATTTTTACTTTTCCCTTTAACTTTTTTCCCTTCCTTTTCCTTATTTTCTCTATACATTCATTATATTTTTTGCTTTTCCCTATTACATTTTGTTTTCCTTTTTTTTACCTCGTTTCTTTCTCCTGTTTTTCATTTTCTCGTCTATTCATTTTTCATTATCGTCTTATTATCTTATCTACTAATTTTCTTTCATCTCTTTTCTAATTCCCTTTCTAACTTTTCCATTTTTATTTTCAATTTCTCGTTTTTTTAACTATCCTTGCTCTTACTCAGTCTGGTAGGTCATTTTACATTTTTTTTTCCATCTGATTCAAATGCTTTTTACAGATATTTTTACTCTGATTCAAATCCCTTTTCCAAATTTTGCAAACTGTAAAAAAATATCTGATTAGTCCATATTTAATTTTTGGTTCCTTTGTGCATCATCATTTACCTAGTGTGTCTTTTTTTTAATTTTTTAACATTAGTATTTGTATTATGATTTTTTTTGTTTGTTTGTTTTCTTTCATTTTTTTCTTATTTTTTCTTTTCCACATTCTTTCTTTCTTTCATTCCCCTATTCTTCCTCTCTTTTCTTTTCTTTCTTTTGTTCTTTCTTTTATTCTTTCTTTCTTTTCTTTATTCTTTCTTTCTTTCTTTCTTTTATTCTTTCTTTCCCGTAGTCTTTCTTTCTTTCTTTCTTTCTTTCCTTTATTCTTTCTTTCTTTCTTTCCTTTATTCTTTCTTTCTTTCTTTCGTTTATCTTTGAATGGGTATAATTGAGTACAAATTTAACAGTGAAGAACAGTGAATAGGAACACACACACACACACACACACACACACACTCTGTCCCCACCGCCTCCTGACAGCTCTAATACATCAAGCCAGGTAACTACAGGTGTGTGGGGGCGGTCACTTTTTAATTACCGCCGCCACATGCTACCTGTTTCTCTCTCTCTCTCTCTCTCTCTCTCTCTCTCTCTCTCTCTCTCTCTCTCTCTCTCTCTCTCTCTCTCTCTCTCTCTCTCTCTCTCTCTCTCTCTCTCTCTCTCTCTCTCTCTCTCTCTCTCTCTCTCTCTCTCTCTCTCTCTCTCTCTCTCTCTCTCTCTCTCTCTCTCTCTCATTTATGGTCTTGTGGATTACCTGATTGTGGAGAAATTTCTAACTGAATTAATTTTTAGGGCAAGCGACTGTAAGTGTGTGTGTGTGTGTGTGTGTGTGTGTGTGTGTGTGTGTGTGTGTGTGTGTGTGTGTGTTTGCTGATAAGAAAAACACGCAAGAATTTTTAAACTCCATGATAAGTAGATTTTTTTTTTATTGTTTTTTGTGTTTTTTTATGTACAATTTTTTTTTATGAGGAATATGACTACTTTTTACACACACACACACACACACACACACCTCTCCATAGTGTCACATGAGGCAGGGAGGAGGAGGAGGAGGAGGAGGAAGAGAAGGAGGAGGGGGAGGAGGAGGAGGGAGCACGCAAACCACTTAAAGAAAAAAAGAAAAAAAACATCAGAAACTAACCTGTCTTTAAGTTGACGGCTGGTGTTGAGTGGTGGTGATGGGGGTGGGTGGGTTTTGGTGATGGTGGTGGTGAGGTGGTGGTAGTGGTGGTGGTGGTGAGTGGGTGGGTGTTTGGGGTGATGGGGGTGGGTGGGTGGGTTGGAGGTGGTGATAGTGGTGGTGGTGGTAGTGGTGGTGGTGGGATGGGTTGGTTGGAGGTGGTGGTGGTGGTGGTGGTGGTGATCGCTGGAGGCAAGGAGTTGAAGGTACTAAGAAGGAAGAAAGAGGAGGAAGAAAGAGGAAGGAAAGAAGAAAGAGGAGTAAGGAATCGTTAAAGAAGAGAGTAGAGAGAAGAAAAAGGAAGAGGAAAACAATAATAGGAAAGAAGAAAAAAGGAATGATAGCCCGAAAGGAAAAAGAGAAAAGAAGAAAAGAAGAAGTAAAGCGAAGGAATAAAGAAAGAAGTGATGAAGTAAAATATTGAAAGAGAACGAGACAAAGAAAAGAGAGTAAAGGAGGAAGGTAAAGAGTGGAATAAAGGAAGAAGTAAGGAAACAAAGAAGAAAGGTGAGAAAAGAGGAAATACAGGAGAGAGAAAAAAAAAGGGGAAGAGGGTAAGATATAGAAGAAGGGGAGGAAGGCAAAAAAAATAATAGGCGAAGAAAGAGAAATAGAAAAGGTTGAAGATAATGGAGGGAAGAGATAAAAAAAAAATGGAGAGTAGTGAAGAATGGAGAGAAGGGAGGAGGAAGGAAGAAAAAAAACTGGGAAGTGGAGAGAGGAAAAAGATAGGAGAGAAATTGGAAGGGGAGGGAAAGAAGAAAGAGAATGATGGAGAGAAGGGAGGAGGAAAGAGGAGAGAAAGTGGAGGTGAAGAGAAAAGAAAGAAATAGGAGATAAATTGGAAGTGGAGGGAAGGAAGAAAGAGAATGATGGAGAGAAGGGGGGAGGAGAGAGGAGAGAAAGTGGAGATGAAGAGAAAAGTAAGAATCAAGGGAAATAGGAAGTGCATAGAGAAATAAGAAAGAGAGGAAACAGACGTGGAAAGAGAAGAAGAGAAAGTGGAAGGAGGAAGGAAGTAAAAAAGAGAAGAGGAAATAGAGGGGAGAAAATGGAAGTGAAGAAGGAAGGAGGGAAGGAAAAGGGAGAGGAAGGGAGAGTTTTACAGGTAAGGGTGTGAGAGAAGGAGGAAGGAGTGGGGAAGAAGGGGAAGGTGAGGAGTGGGAGGAAGTAAGGATATGGGGAGGAAGAAGAAGAGGTTGAAACAGATGGAAAGGAAAAGGGAAAGAAGGAAAGAGGAAGGATGGAAAGGGGGTAAGAATGAGAGAGAGAAGCTTAGGAAAGGAAAGAAAATGGGAGAGAAATAAGGGAGGAAGAAGAATAGGAAAGAAAAGTGATATATTGGTGGAATGGAAGGAGGGAAGAGAGAGAGAGAGAAGGAAGAAAGTGGAATAAGGTGTGAGGATGAAGAAGGAAGGAAGAAAGGAAGAAGAAATGGGGGAGCAAGTAAGGTTGGGGTGGGAGGGAGGAAGGTGGAAGAGGGGGTGAGGGAGAAGAAGGAAGGAGGGAAAGGAGAGGATGGGGGAGGACGGTGAAGGGGAGGAGGAAAATAAGAATAATCGGTGAGAATGAATAGGGAGGAAAGGAGAGAAGGAGAAGGATGGGGGAGGAAGGAGGTAAGGGAGGGGGTGTGAAGGGGTCAGGGGAGGGGGAGGGTAGGGGGAGGGGAGGAATTGGTGAGAGTGAATAGAGGAGGGAAGGAGAAAAGGATGGGGGAGGAAAGAGGTAAGGGAGAGTACAGGTAAGGTAGGGGGGGTTGAAGGGGGTCAGGGGAGGGGAGGGGGAGGGGAGGGGGAGGGGGAGGAATTGGTGAGAGTGAATGGGGAAGGGAAGGAGAGAAGGAGAGAAGGATGGGGGAGGAAGGAGGTAAGGGAGAGTACAGGTAAGGTAGGGGGGTGAGGAGGGAAGGGGAGGGGAGGGAGAGGAGGGGGAGGGGGGGCCAGGTGTTGCGTGGTTCAGCAGGTAATTGGGAGTATTTTGTGGTCCAGGTAACGAGCGGCCTAATGATTAAGATTGACTTTGTTTCCTTGCCAATGTGTCAGCGCGGCGTCTGTCTGCCTGTCTGTCTGTCTGTCTGTGCGTCTGTCTGCGGTTCTGAGTGGTTGTCTGACGGTGTTTGTTTATTTCTGTCATGTCTTTTTTATATGTCTGTGTCTCTTTGTCTGTTTTTCTGTGTCTGTATTTTTGTTTGGCTATGTGTGTGTGTGTGTGTGTGTGTGTGTGTGTGTGTGTCAAGCCTTATGTCTGTCTATCTGTCTGTTATGTATTTGTCTCTCTGCCCGTCTGTCTGTCTGTACGTAAATGTATCAAACTATGTGTCTTTCTAGCCATATGTCTGTCTATTGGTCTGTGTATTAATGTCTGTGTGGGTGGGTGGCTGTCTATCTGTCTGTTTCTGTTTCTGTGTAGCTCTATACCTGTCTGTCTATTTGGGTTGGTAACTGGTTGTGTTTCTGTTTGTCTGTCTGTTTGTCTTGGTGTCTGTGTGTACGTCTGTCTTTCGGTCTGTCTACCCATGTGTTTTTCTGTCTAGCTGGTTCACTATTTCATTGGTTAGCTCTCTGTCCTTCTGTGTGTCTGTCTAGTTAGGTGTATGTCTGTATTGTTATCTGTCTGTCTGTCTGTTTTTCAATCGTCTATTTAAGTGACTGGCTGACCGTGTGTTTGTTTGGCTGATTGGCTGACTTACTCTATTTGTCTGTCTGTCTGTCTGTCTGGTTAGCTTACTTGTTTATCGTCAGTCTTTTTTTTTCATTTTTCGTCTTCAGTGGCTGTGTGTTGAGTGTCTGTGTTTCTCTCCGTTGTTTATTTGTTGTGTCGTTAGTGTCTGCGTGTTAGTGTACTTTCTGTCTCTTTTCTCCTTTTTTTATGTTTGTCTGTGTAGGCTTTTCTTGGTTTTTATCTTTCCTTTTTTTCTTTTTTCTTTTCTTTTTCCTCTTTTCCCTTTTTTGTCTTTCCTTAATTTTACCTCATTTTAATTTCCGTCTCCATCCCTTTTCTTTCCATTCTTCTATTTCCTTTTCTTTTACTTATTATTTCTTTTTTACTTTACTTTCATCACTTTTCTTCTTTTCTGTTCTTCTACCTCCTTTGCTTTCAATAATTACCATTCTCTCTCTCTCTCTCTCTCTCTCTCTCTCTCTCTCTCTCTCTCTCTCTCTCTCTCTCTCTCTCTCTCTCTCTCTCTCTCTCTCTCTCTCTCTCTCTCTCTCTCTCCATCCCTCCCTCCTCCTACCCCCCCCTTCCTTTATCTCTCATCCTCTAACATCATTTTCTTACTCCTCACCAACTAATTTTTTTTTTATATATTTTCCTGGATATCTCTTAAGGTCGCGGTATTTGTCTTCTTGTCCTCCTCGTACTACCTGTAAACCGGTCTGCATACCTGCTAATTTGTCTGTCTGTCCAGGTGGGCGAGGAGGGGCTGTACCGGGCTCAGGTGGTGGTGGTGGAGGTGGAGGTGGAGGAGGTGGTGGTGGCGTAGTAGCATATCAAGATGTATTGCAGTGGATTGGGGTGGCTTTTAGTGGACTCAAAATACTTGTAGTGGATTATAAAGACCGTGTGGATGAAGGTGATAGTGGATGGCATAGTGTGGAGTGGATGTGGAGTGGATAAAGTGGCTTCAAGTGGATTAGAATAAGCTAATATGGATTTCGGTGGAGGTAAGGTGCATCGGGGTGGGCGTGAGCGAGTGTGGATTGAAGTGGATGAGTGAAAGATGGATGGCAAAGGGTGGAGTGAGTGTGGAGTGGATGAGGAGCGGATGTAGAGTGGACAAAATGGATAAGAACAAGCTAGCAATGCCTGGATCAGCTTTAGGATGCTCGGAGTGGACGGGAGTAAGTGTTGAGTGAAGTGGATGAGCGAGAGGTGGATGCCAATTGGTGGAGTGGATGTGGAGTAGATATGGAGTGGGTTGAAGTAGATTCGAATAAGCTCTAGGATGCATTGGAG
This sequence comes from Eriocheir sinensis, assembly GCF_024679095.1. Classification (NCBI taxonomy): domain Eukaryota; kingdom Metazoa; phylum Arthropoda; class Malacostraca; order Decapoda; family Varunidae; genus Eriocheir; species Eriocheir sinensis. The sequence continues at coordinate 7,665,036 of NC_066538.1, forward strand.
TGGATAGGAGTAAGTGTGGGGTAAAGTGGATGAATGAGAGGTGGATGACAGATGGTGGAGTGGATACAGAGTGGGATAAAGTGTATTAGAATAAGTTAGTATGGATTTGAGTGGAGTCTGGATGCATCGGAGTGGGTGAGAGTGAGTGTGGAGTGAAGTGGATGAGGAGGAGATGGATGGCAGAGGGTGGAGTGGATATGAAGCGGATGTGGAATGGGTTAAAACGGATACGAATAAACTAGTATGAATTGAATTAGCTTTAGGATGCATTGGAGTGGGCAGGAGTAGGTGTGGAATGGAGTGGATGAAGAGGAGATGGATACCAGAGGGTGAAGTGGATGTGAGGTGGATATTGAGTAAATTAAAGTGGATTAGAACAAGGTTTACTCCGACACAAGTATGAATTTCTTTTGTTGGGGGCTCGAACCTCTGCACAGCGTTGCCAGATAACCCCCAGGACATCACCCCCTCTCTCTCTCTCTCTCTCTCTCTCTCTCTCTCTCTCTCTCTCTCTCTCTCTCTCTCTCTCTCTCTCTCTCTCTCTCTCTCTCTCTCTCTCTCTCTCTCTCTCTCTCTCTCTCTCTCTCTCTCTCTCTCTCTCTCTCTCTCTCTCTCTCTCTCTCTCTCTCTCTCTCTCTCTCTCTCTCTCTCTCTCTCTCTCATATGCCAACCTTGTACCATTTCAAATTGTGTATCAAATATTCTGTAAACAGTAAATAGAGTTAGGATGCATCGGAGTGAATGGGAGTTGACTAGAGTGAATGGGAGTAGACTAGAGTGAATGGGAGTTGACTAGAGTGAATGGGAGGGAGTGGGCGTAAGTATGAGGTAAATGGAGTGAGTGTGAAGTGGAGTGGGATGGAGAGGAAAAGAGGGGGTATAGATATTGATATGCTTATTGGCCTTATGGCAGTTACGTACCGACGATATTAGAAAATGTTTTAGTGCCTCAAGTCCATTAAACGACTGAGAGGGATAGAGAGGGAGTGGGATAGAGAGGGATGAAGAGGGCTGGAGTGGGATAGAGAGGGATGTAGAGGGCTGGAGTGGGATAGAAATGGATGAAGAGGGCTGGAGTGGGCTGGAGTGGGATAGAAAAAGATGAAGAGGGCTGGAGTGGGCTGGAGTGGGATAGAAAGGGATGAAGAGGGCTGAGTGGGCTGGAGTGGGATAGAAAGGGATGAAGAGGGCTGAGTGGGCTGGAGTGGGATAGAAAGGGATGAAGAGGGCTGGAGTGGGCTGGAGTGGGATAGAAAGGGATGAAGAGGGCTGGAGTGGGCTGGAGTGGGATAGAAAGGGATGAAGAGGGCTGGAGTGGGCTGGAGTGGGATAGAAAGGGATGAAGAGGGCTGAGTGGGCTGGAGTGGGATAGAAAGAGATGAAGAGGGCTGGAGTGGGCTGGAGTGGGATAGAAAGGGATGAAGAGGGCTGGAGAGGGCTAGAGAGGGATAGAAAGGGATGAAAGAGGGCTGGAGTGGACTGGAGTGGGATAGAAAGGGATGAAGAGGGCTGGAGTGGGCTGGAGTGGGATAGAAAGGGATGAAGAGGGCTGGAGTGGGCTGGAGTGGGATAGAAAGGGATGAAGAGGGCTGGAGTGGACTGGAGTGGGATAGAAAGGGATGAAGAGGGCTGGAGTGGGCTGGAGTGGGATAGAAAGGGATGAAGAGGGCTGGAGTGGACTGGAGTGGGATAGAAAGGGATGAAGAGGGCTGGAGTGGACTGGAGTGGGATAGAAAGGGATGAAGAGGGCTGGAGTGGGCTGGAGTGGGATAGAAAGGGATGAAGAGGGCTGGAGTGGGCTGGAGTGGGATAGAAAGGGATGAAGAGGGCTGGAGTGGGCTGGAGTGGGATAGAAAGGGATGAAGAGGGCTGGAGTGGGCTGGAGTGGGATAGAAAGGGATGAAGAGTGCTGGAGTGGGCTAGAGTGGGATAGAACATAAGAGCATAATAAGAACATGAGAACGTAAAGAGTCTGCAAGAGGCCGGTTGACCTATACAAGGCAGCTCCTGTACGCTCAACCCCACCTTACCTCACCATCCATGGTTTTATCTAACCTCTTCTTGAATGTATCTATGGTATTGGCACCCACAACATGGCTCCCAAGCCTGTTCCATTCATCTACCACTCTATTGGTGAACCAATTCTTGCCTATGTCTTTGTTGAATCTGAATTTGTCTAACTTAAAACCATTGCTACGTGTCCTACCTGGCTCTTTTACTATCAAAATCTTATTGACATCCCCTTTATTAAAGCCCTTCATCTATTTATAGACTTCGATCAAGTCTCATCGCAACCTTCGCCTTTCTAGAGAGTGTAGATTTAACTGCTTCAGCCTGACTTCATAAGGCAAGTTTCTCACCCCCTGAATCATCTTTGTCATCCTCCTCTGTACAGATTCTAACATCTTGATATCCATTCTATAGTAGGGGGACCAGAACTGAACTGCATAATCGAGATGAGGTCTAACTAGCGATAAGTACAGTTTGAGGATGACTTCAGCGTTCCTATTGCTCACGCTCCTTGAGATGAAACCAAGTACTCTGCCCGATTTTTAGCCTGAATACATTGAGCCCTAGGACGGAGGTCAGCGCTCACTAAGATTCCAAAGTCTCTCTCACGCCCAGATCTGCTTAGAGGAGTGTCATTTAAGGAGTAATTGTGTGAGGGGTTATTCCTACCTACACTCAGAATGCTACACTTCCCGACATTGAATTCCATCTGCCACTTCCCCGCCCAATCATATTGTCTGTGAAGCTCATCCTGGAGAACGCTAGCGTCCCTGTCTGATTGGATTACTCTACCGATCTTGGTATCATCTGCGAACTTACTGACATCACTACTAATTCCTGTGTCCAAGTCATTGATGTAAATGATAAAAAGCAGCGGACCCAGCACCGACCATTGAGGGACTCCACTCGTAACACTGCCCCATTCAGATTTTTTACCATTGATTTGCACTCTCTGCTTCCTATCACTAAGCCACGCCCTGATCCAGTTCAAAACTTTCCCATCTATGCCGTGAGCCTGTAGTTTTAGTAGTAGCCGGTGATAAGGGACTTTGTCGAACGCTTTGGGGATGAAGAGGGCTGGAGTGGAATAGAAAGGGATGAAGAGGGCTGGTGTGGGCTGGAGTGGGCTGGAGTGGGCTGAGTGACTTACCTTGACGTGGGTTGCCGGAAGTCACCTGCCGTAATTAGTGTTGAGTATGTGAACCTCACCTGTCTTCCCTCCTCCCTCCCTCCTTCCTCCCTTCTTCCCTTCCTCTCTCCTCTCTCCCTCCCTCTCTTCCCCCTTCCCCCTTATGTCTGGCCGTTTCTTTCCCTCCCTTCCTCCTTCCTTCCTTCTTCAGCTCTTTCCTTTTTACTTTCTTGTTTCTTTTTTTCTTTTCCTCTCTCCCTTTTCTTCCTTTACTCTTACTTTCCTTTTCCTTACATTCCTCCTTCCTCCCTTCCTTCCTTCCTTCCTTTCTTCTTTCCTTTATTTCTTCCTTCCTTCCTTTCTTCCTCTCCTTTTTTTACCTTCCTTTTTCATGTTTGTCATTTTTTCTCTCGTTTTCTCTCTTCTTCTTTTCTTTCTTTACTCTTGCCTTCTCTTTCCCACCTTTCTTCCTTTCTTCTTCACTCTTATTTTCTTTCTTATATGTCATTTTTTGTCTCGTTTTCTTTCTTCTATTCTTTCCCTCTCTTTCCCCTTCCTTCTTTTGCCTGTTGTTTCCTTTTCATCATTCATTCATTCATTTGTTTTCCTATTTTCTTCTTTACTACTTCCTTCCTTTCCTGTCTCCTTCATTTTTCTTTCTCTTTATTTCCATTTCTCTTCTTTTACTCCTTTTTATTCCTTCTTCCTTCCCCTTCGTATCTCTTTCCACCCTTCTTTGTTTTTATTTTCTATCTACTTTCCTCTTCCTTACTCCTTTTCTTCCTTATTTTTCCTGTGTTTATCTTATTATTTCTCCTTTTTTCGTTTATATTTTCCTTCCTTCCTTTTTTTCCTCTATTTTCTTTCTTTTCCCTGTCCTCCTTTCCTTTTTCGTTGTTTGTATTTTTTCTCCATTTATCCTTCCTTCCTTCTTTTCTTTCCTTCCTTTCTTTCCTCTTTTACTCTGATTTGCCATTGCTCTTCTTCTATCCCTCCTTCTTCTCTCCCCTCTACATCTTCTTTCCTTCCTTAATTATTTCTTATTCCTTCCTTCTCTCCTTCTTTCTTAGTTCTATTTAATCTGTTCCCCTTCCATTCTTCTTTCCTTTCCCTTCTTCCCATCTTCTTCCTCTCTTCCCTATCTTCCTTTGCCACCATTTTCCTTTTCCTTAATTCTCTTAATCATTCTTTTCTTTATTTTTTCTTCCTATTATTTTTCCTTTTCTTTCCTTATAACTTTTCATCACTTCCATCTTTTATTTCTTCCTCTTTTCTTTCTCTTCTACATTTCTTTTTTTTCTTCTTTTTTTCTAAGTCATTTTTTTTTCTCTGGTTAATTTTCGTAGCGAGTCAGTATATTTTCTTTATTTAACTCCTCCTCCTCCTCCTCCTCCTCCTCCTCCTCTTCCTCCTCCTCCTCCTCCTTCTTACTTGCGACCTTGAAATAATTGCTTCCTTCCTGTTTACCCTCTCTCTCTCTCTCTCTCTCTCTCTCTCTCTCTCTCTCTCTCTCTCTCTCTCTCTCTCTCTCTCTCTCTCTCTCTCTCTCTCTCTCTCTCTCTCTCTCTCTCTCTCTCTCTCTCTCTCTCTCTCTCTCTCTCTCTCTCTCTCTCTCTCTCTCTCTCTCTCTCTCTCTCTCTCTCTCTCTCTCTCTCTCTCTCTCTCTCTCTCAATCGCTTGCTTCTCCACACTCAAGCAACAAGATTTTCAAGTTATGCCCATTAACATATATTAGTTTCCCCTCCCTCCTTCCCTCCCTCCATTCTCTCCCTCCTTTCCTCCACTCCCTCCATCCTTCCCCCCTTCTTACCTCCTGCTCTCCTTTCTCTCTCATTTCCTTTCTTTCTTCCTCTTTTTTCCTCCTTTCTTTTCTCTTCAACTTTCCATCCTTCTTTGCCTACTTTCCTTCCCTCGTTCTTTTCTTATTTCCTTCCTTCCTTCCTTCCTTTTGCCTTTCTTTCTTACCCTTTTTCCTTTCTCCCTTTAACTTCATTCCCTCCCTCCTTCCTTCTGCTCTTTTTTTTTACAAATTTTCTTCATTTCTTCCTCTTTTTTCTACTTGTGTATATTTTCCTTCCCATTTTTCCTTCTTTTGGCTTCCTTTCTTTCCTCCTTTCCTTCCTTTCTTCCTATTTTTTTCCTCCTGTTGTGTTTATTTTTCTTTCCATTCTCCCTCCCTTTCTTCCATTATCTTTTCTTTCTTAACTTGGTTCTTTCCTTTTCTTCAAATTTTCCCTCTTTTCCCTCCTTTCTCCGTTACCTCCTTCTCTCTCCTTCCCTGCTTTATTTTTCACTCATTCCTTACCTTCTATCCTTCTTTTTTTCCCCCCTTTCTTACCTCTTTTCTTTCCCTCCTTCTCTATCAATGAGTGTGTGTGTGTGTGTGTGTGTGTGTGTGTGTGAGAGAGAGAGAGAGGTTGGGAAAAAAATCTACGGGTATGTGTTACCATATTTTGTTAATTAATTAAGGTTTACGGGGGGAGAGAGAGAGAGAGAGAGAGAGAGAGAGAAATGGAAATAATGGAAGAGTGGAATAAAAAGGGAAGGGAGGAAATAAAGAAAGAAGGAAGAACGAAAGGTGAAAAAGGAAAATAATTGATAAAGGGGAACTAAAAGAAACTCTAAATCCTAAAACCTAAAGAAAACCAAAAACAAAATACCTAAATAAATAAATAAATAAAAATTGCAACAGATGAGAGAAAGAAAAAAAGGAAAAAAGTGGAAGTTGAAAATATTAGTAAAAAGGAAATTGAAAAAAAAATAATCCGGGAGCGTTGGATATTTCGACGAGAGAGAGAAAATGGTATATGTTGAAAGCAAAGGAGATAGATGAACAGAAAAGAAGAAAAAAGGATATTTCGACGAGAGAGAAGCATGAAATAATCTACACCTAAAGAAATAAACAAACCCCCAAAAAAAGAGAAAAAAAAGAGGAAAAAAATTGAAACTCGAAAATACTAATGAAAGGAAAATGAAAAAAAAAAAAGTATCTGGGAGCAAGTTGGATATTTCGGCGCCGTCAGAAGCTTCGGTCCGCTGCGGCTGAAGGTCTCGGCGCCGCGGGGACCGAAAATGAATTGCTCGCCGAATATGACATTTTCGGGAGTGAAAATGACGCTTCCTGACCCGCCGCCGCCGAGTCGGAAACGCTGAGCCGAATCCGAACTGAGTGAATCCGAAACACACACACACACACACACACACACACACACACACGTACACTCACACAAACATACATACATACATACATACATACACACACATACATACATACATATATACATACACGCACTCTTTGATCACTAACATTCACCATCATCACCACCATCACCATTCCCACCACCACCATCACCACCATCACCACCATCACCACCATCACCATCACCACCACCATCACCACCACCACCACCACCACCACCACTATAATTCATCTCCACACTTCACTCCAATCATTCGCTTCCCTTAATACCCCTTCCAGCTGCCCCCCCCCCCTTTCCCCCCCCATGCAAATTAGGACTCTTAAACCCCCCACCCCACCCCAGGCCCCCTTCTCTCTCTCTCTCTCTCTCTCTCTCTCTCTCTCTCTCTCTCTCTCTCTCTCTCTCTCTCTCTCTCTCTCTCTCTCTCTCTCTCTCTCTCTCTCTCTCTCTCTCTCTCTCTCTCTCTCTCTCTCTCTCTCTCTCTCTCTCTCTCTCTCTCTCTCTCTCTCTCTCCCCTCCACTTTTCTTCTCTCCCCACGGCCATATATTTTCCTCCCTCTCCCTCTCCCTCTTTATCTCCCTCTCCCTCTCTCTTCTTATCTCCCATATTCACCGTTGCAGTGCCTTCTCTCTCTCTCTCTCTCTCTCTCTCTCTCTCTCTCTCTCTCTCTCTCTCTCTCTCTCTCTCTCTCTCTCTCTCTCTCTCTCTCTCTCTCTCTCTCTCTCTCTCTCTCTCTCTCTCTCTCTCTCTTCAATGCTTCTCCTTAATCATCAACTTTCTTTATCGTTCTCTCTTTTATCATTCTCTTTCTTTCTTTTCTTATCTCTGAGACTTTATTTTCATCTTTTCGTTTTTCTTTCTTCTTTTCTTCGTCTCTTCCATCAACGCTTTTTTCTTTTTATTATTCATTTTTTTACATTTTCTTCTTTTGCTTCTTTCCTCCATTTTCTCTCTATCTCAATTTTTCATCGTCTTTCTTCTCTTGTTTTTGCTTCTTCCCTTTCTCCTTCTTCGACTCTCAGTTTTCCCTTCCATTCCCTTCACCTTCGTTCTTTTTCTTTCCCTTCCTCCCTTTCTTTCAATCCTTTTCTTCCCTTCCCTTCCCTTTTTCTCTTCCATCTTTCTAATTTAATTCTCCCTCCCTTTCCCTTCCTCTCTCTCTTCCATCCTTTTAATTTTACTCTCCCTTCCCTTCCGTTCCCTTCCCTTCCCTTCCATTTCTCTGTCGCTTTTCTTTTCCCCTTCATTTAAACCTTTTTTCCTGCATTTCCCTTCCTTTCTCTCCCACATACATTTATACCTCTTTTTCCCTTTCCTTTCTCCCCTTTTTCAATCCAATTTCTTTCTCTTATCAGTTTTCTTACCTTCTTATCGTCCCTTTCCCTTCTTCCCTTTCCTCTCTCTCCCATTTTTTCCCTATTCCTCTCATTCTCCTTTTCTCTCTTTCCCTTCCCACTTATCTGCACTTCCCCTCCTCCACTCCCCTTCCGTCCCCTCCCCTCCCCTTCCCTCCCCTTCCCTTTCCTTCCCTTCCCTTCCCTCCCCTCCCCTCCCCTCCCCTCCCCTCCCTTCCCTTCCCTTCCCTTCCATTCCCTTCCCTTCCTCTCCCGTTCCCTTCCCTTCCTTTCCTTCCCTTTCCAACCCATTTTTCCCACCTTCCCTAACCCTCCTATCCCTCCTTTCCCTCCCCTCCCTTTCCCTCCTTCCCTTTCCTTCCCTTCCTTTCCCGTTCCCTTCCCTTCCCTTCCTTTCCTTTAATTTCCCACCTATTTTCCCCTCCTTCCGTAGCCCTCCCATCCTTCCATTCCCTCCCCTCCCTTTCCCTCCTTCCTTTTCCTTCCTTCCCCCCTTTCCTCCCCCCCCTCCCCCCCCCGGGCCTCAGTCCTCCCTCCCTTTCCCTCCTTCCTTTTCCTTCCTTCCCCCCTTTCCTCCCCCTCCCCCCTTGGAGCCTCGGTCCTTGTCTAACTACAGCGGATTCTGTGAGGCGCCGCCAGCAGGTAACTTGACTAATTAGCAACAACCGCTAACTAGCATAACTCTGGCGGCCCGGGGGAGGAGGAGGAGGAGGAGGAGAAGGAGGTGTTGGGAAGGAGGTTGTGGAGATGGTGGTGGTGGTGGTGGAAGAACAGGAGGAATTCATGATTGTGGAGGAGGAGAAGGAGGAGGAGGAGGAGGAGGAGGAGGAGGAGGAGGAGGAGGAGGAAGTTGAGGAAGAGGAAGTGGTGATGGTGGCGGCGATGGTGGCGGAAGTTGAGAAGATGGGAAGAGACAAAGAGTTAGTGAAAGGAGGAGGAGGAGGAGGAGGAGGAGGAGGAGGAAGAAGAGGAGGAAGACAAGAAAAGAGTGTCAGCTGTCTTGTCAACCGGAAGTGTTTACCGAATTGTACGTTCGTTTGTTTGTTTGTTTGTTTCCTTGAGAGAGAGAGAGAGAGAGAGAGAGAGAGAGAGAGAGAGAACACGCCCCAGGTACACGTTAATTACCTGTCTACACCTGAGAGGAATAAACTCATTAATTAAGTGAAGAAAAGTACCATTTCACCTGTACGCACACACGCATGTACACACGCCATACGTACACATGTGCACCGCCGTAACCCACATGTAAACCCACAAAACCACAGTAGAAAGACATTTGCGCGCGAACACACACACACACACACACACACACACACACACACACACACACACACACACACACACACACCTGAACTGTTTCCTTGTGTTCCATGTACATGAAAAAGCCATACGTACACACACATACATACTTACATACCTACCTACCTACCTACATACATACATACATACATACACACACACATACATACATACACACACACATACATACATAGATACACGCACACACTTCCATGACACAATTAAACACACACACACACACACACACACACACACACACACACACACACACACACACACACACACACACACACACACACACACACACACATGTCTACTTAGCCTGAATTTCATGGACGTAGAGAGCAATATGTTCACACGAGCTTGAAACAAAAAAAAAGCGAACACACACACACACGCACACACACACACACGTACACACATGACTGTATTTCGTTTTACATCCGGGTCGAGCAGATGAGGTGTACACGGCCGTATTTCCGTGTTGATTTACGGATTCTAATAACAGTGTGATGCTGGCGCTGTTGTTTGTTTTGTTGTTGTTTTTTTGTCATTGTTTTTTTTTGTTTTTGTTTTTTATCGTCAGTTGATTTTTTATGGTTTTTATTTTAATGAGGGAATAAATTTTGTGTGTTTTTTATTGATTGTTTTGTTTTGTTCTTTATTCTTCTTTATTGTTTTCTTCATTCTTTTTTTTATTCTATAGTTAACCTAATTTTTCTTTCTTTATTCTTTACTAATTATCTTCTTCCCTCCCTCCTTTCCTGATCTTGCCTTACCCTCCTTTCTTCCTTCCTTCCTTAACCCTCCTTCCTTCCTTCCTTCCTTATCCTTAACCCTCCTTCCTTTTTCCCTAACCTTTCTTCCTTCCTTCCTTCCTTTTTCCTTACCCTCCTTCCTTCCTTCCTTTTTCCTTACCTTCCTTCCTTGCTTCCTTTTTCCTTAACCATCCTTCCTTCCTTCCTTCCTTCTTCCCTAACCTTCCTTCCTTCCTTCCTTCCTTTTTCCTTACCTTCATTCCTTCCTTCCTTTTCTTTAACCCTCCTTCCTTCCTTCCTTTTTCCTTAACCATCCTTCCTTCCTTCCTTCCTTCCTTCCTTTTTGCTTACCTTCCTTCCTTCCTTCCTTTTTCCTTACCATCCTTCCTTCCTTCCTTTTTCCTTAACCCTCCTTCCTTCCTTCCTTTTTCCTTAACCATCCTTCCTTCCTTCCTTTTTCCTTCCTTTCTTCCTTCCTTCCTTCTTCCTTACCTTCCTTCCTTCCTTCCTTTTTCCTTGCCTTCCTTCCTTCCTTCCTTTTTCTTTAACCCTTCTTCCTTCCTTCCTTTTTCCTTAACCCTCCTTCCTTCCTTCCTTTTTCCTTCCTTTCTTCCTTCCTTCCTTCTTCCCTAACCTTCCTTCCTTCCTTCCTTTTTCCTTGCCTTCCTTCCTTCCTTCCTTTTTCTTTAACCCTTCTTCCTTCCTTCCTTTTTCCTTAACCCTCCTTCCTTCCTTCCTTTTTCCTTAACCCTCCTTCCTTCCTTCCTTTTTCCTTTTTCCTTAACCCTCCTTCCTTCCTTTTTCCTTAACCATCCTTCCTTCCTTCCTTTTTCCTTACCTTCCTTCCTTCCTTCCTTTTTCCTTAACCCTCCTTCTTCCTTTTCCTTCCTTCCTTCCTTTTTACTTACCTTCCTTCCTTCCTTCCTTCCTTCTTCCTTACCTTCCTTCCTTCCTTCCTTTTTCCTTACCTTCCTTCCTTCCTTCCTTTTTCCTTACCTTCCTTCCTTCCTTCCTTTTTCCTTAATCTTCCTTCCTTCCTTCCTTTTTCCTTAACCTTCCTTCCTTCCTTCCTTCCTTTTTCCTTAACCTTCCTTCCTTCCTTCCTTTTTCCTTACCTTCCTTCCTTCCTTCCTTTTTCCTTAACCTTCCTTCCTTCCTTCCTTTTTCCTTAACCTTCCTTCCTTCCTTTTTCCTTAACCTTCCTTCCTTCCTTCCTCTTTCCTTAACCTCCTTCCTTCCGTCCTTATTCCTTAACCTACCTACCTACCTTCCTTTCCTTAACCTTCCTTCCTTTTCCTTCAACCTTCCTTCCTTCCTTCTTTTTCCTTAACCTTCCTTCCTTCCTTCCTTTTCCTTAACCTTCCTTCCTTCCTTCCTTTTCCTTCTTCCTTCCTGCCTTCATTTTTCCTTCCTTCCTTCCTTCCTTTTTCCTTAACCTTCCTTCCTTCCTTCCTTTTTCCTTAACCTTCCTTCCTTCCTTCCTTTTTCCTTAACCTTCCTTCCTTCCTTCCTTTTTCCTTAACCTTCCTTCCTTCCTTCCTTTTTCCTTAACCTTCCTTCCTTCCTTCCTTTTTCCTTATCTTCCTTCCTTCCTTCCTTTTTCCTTAACCTTCCTTCCTTCCTTCTTTTTTCCTTAACCTTCCTTCCTTCCTTCCTTTTTCCTTAACCTTCCTTCCTTCCTTCATTAATCCATAACTACCTTCCTTCCTTCCTGTTTCCTTATCCTTCCTTCCTTCCTTCCTTCCTTCCTTCCTTCCTTCCTTCCTTCTTCCCTAACCTTCCTTCCTTCCTTCCTTTTTCCTTACTTTCCTTCCTTCCTTCCTTCCTTTTTCCTTAACCTTCCTTCCTTCCTTCCTTTTTCCTTAACCTTCCTTCCTTCCTTCCTTTTTCCTTAACCTTCCTTCCTTCCTTCCTTTTTCCTTAACCTTCCTTCCTTCCTTCCTTTTTCCTTACCTTCCTTCCTTCCTTTTTCCTTAACCTTCCTTCCTTCCTTCCTTTTTCCTTAACCTTCCTTCCTTCCTTCCTTTTTCCTTAACCTTCCTTCCTTCCTTCCTTCCTTTGTTTCTTCCTCTCTTCCTCCCTTCCTTCCTTCCTTTTTTCCTTCCTTCCTTCCTTCCTTTCCTTCCTTCCTTCCTTCCTTTTTCATTAACCTTTCTTCCTTCCTTCCTTTTTCATTAAACTTCCTTCCTTCCTTCCTTTCCTTCCCTTTCTTCCTTCCTTCCTTCTTCTTTCTTCCTTCCTTCCTTCCTTTTCCTTAACCTTCCTTCCTTCCTTCCTTTTTTCAACCTTCCTTCCTTCCTTCAATTCCCTTCCTTCCTTCCTTCCCTTAACCTTCTTCCTTCTTCCTTTTCCTTCCTTCCTTCCTTCGTTTTTAGTTTTCCTTCCTTCCTTCCTTCCTTCCTTTTCCTTCCTTTTCCTTCCTTCCTTCCTTCCTTTTCCTTAACCTTCCTTCCTTCCTTCCTTTTCCTTCCTTCCTTCCTTTTTCCATTACCTTCCTTCCTTCGTTCCTCTTTACATTTCCTTCCTTCCTTCCTTCCTTTGTCCTTAACCTTCCTTCCTTCCTTCGATTTTCCTTACCTTCTTTCCTTCCTTCCTTTTTCCTTAACCTTCCTTCCTTCCTTCCTTTTTCCTTCCTTCTTCCTTCCTTCCTTCCTTTTCCTTTCTTCCTTCCTTCTTCCTTCCTTTTCCTTAACCTTCCTTCCTTCCTTCCTCTTTCCTTAACCTTCCTTCCTTCCTTCCTTTCTCCTTAACCTTCCTTCCTTTCTTCCTTTTTCCTTAACCTTCCTTCCTTCCTTCTTTTTCATTACTTTCCTTCCTTCCTTCCTTCATTCTTCCCTAACCTTTTTCCTTAACCTTCCTTCCTTTCTTCCTTTTTCCTTAACCTTCCTTCCTTCCTTCCTTTTTCCTTACTTTCCTTCCTTCCTTCCTTCTTCCCTAACCTTCCTTCCTTCCTTCCTTTTTCCTTACTTTCCTTCCTTCCTTCCTTCCTTCTTCCCTAACCTTCCTTCCTTCCTTCCTTTTTCCTTCCTTCCTTCCTTCTTCCCTAACCTTCCTTCCTTCCTTCCTTTTTCCTTACTTTCCTTACTTCCTTCCTTTTTCCTTACCTTCCTTCCTTCCTTCCTCCTTTTCACCCTTCTTCCTTCCTTCCCTAACCCTCCTTCCTTCCTTCCTTCACTAACGCTGCCTTCATCCTTCCCTCCTTCTTTTCATCCTCATATCTTATACCCGAAACACTCCTTCTTCCTTCCTTTGTCCCTCCTCCTCCTCCTCTAGTCCCTTCCCCTTCCCTGTATTTTCCCTCCTTACCTCCCTCTCTCCTCTTCCTTCCTTCATTCCATATCTAATTATGTTAACCCTTTTCCTTCAGTCTTTTTCCTCCCCTCCTCCTTCCCTTCCATTTCCATCTCTTCCATCTCTTTTCTCTAACCTAATTTTCCCCTCCTTCCCTCCATCCCTCCTACTCCTTCCCTCCCCTATTCCCTGTTCCTCCTCCCAAAGGTTTTTCCTCCCTAGCCTTCCCCGCCTCCCTCCCTATCCTTCTCTTCCCCTCCATTTCTGACACCCATATATCTCCGTTTCTCTAACCTGTCTCCCTTTTTCCCTCCCTCCTCCTTCCTCCTCATCCTTCTCATCCTCCTTCTCTTCCTCCTCCTCCTTAACCCTTTCTCCTTTTTCACTCTTCCTCCTCTTCCTTCCTAACTCTTCCCCCTCCTCCTCCTCCTTCACTCTCACCCTCCATCCCCCTTCCTCCCTTCCTCACCCCATCCACCAACCATCCATCCCCCTCCTCCTCCCCCCTCCTGCTCCCCCTTCCCCTCCCCCCCTCTCACCTGACAACTCACGCAAGAATCCTTCATTAACATTATACAAATATGCAGCAAGGCGCCGACAGGTGTGGCCCCGGCTCACCTGCGCCCGCTCATTACCCGTGAAAATGACTAATTAATTAAGTCAGCCATTGAGGTGTGGCGGGGGAGGGGTGGGGGTGAGGGGGAGAGGGGTAGAAGGGGAAAAAAGTCGGGGTGTCGGGGAAATTGAGTGGGGGGGAAAAGTAGAGTCGGTAGAAAAATAGTAGGTAGAAAATAGTTGGGTAAAATAGTAGAGTCGGGAAAAGGTAGAGTCGGGGAAAAGAGTAGAGTCGGGAAAAGAGTTGAGTCGGAAAAAGGTAGAGTCGGGCAAAGGTAGTCGGAAAAAAGTAGAATCGGGGAAAAAAGGAGAGTCGGGGAAAAGAGGAGAGTCGGGGAAAAGAGAAGAGTCGGGGAAAAGAGGAGAGTCAGGGAAAAAAAGTGGAGTCGGGGAAAAAAAGTGGAGTGAGGAAAAAGAGTGGGTTGGGGAAGACGGTGAGGAAAAATAGTGTCGGAAACGTGGGGAAAAAGAGGCGGGGAAAAAATCAATAAAGAAAAAAAAATAGTCGGGAAAAAATTCGATGGGGAAAACGTTTGTCAGGGAAGAAAAGTCATTGGGTCGGGAAATAAACTTTGTGGGAGGGGAAAAAAACTAAAAAAATATTGGGAAAACGTCTCGGAAAAAGGAGGAAAAACAGAGAAAAAGTGTGAATAAGAGTGAAAAAAGGGTGTGAGGAAAAATAGGGAAAAGCGGGTGGGGAAAAGAAAGGTGTGAAAAGGAAATGAAGTGAGAGAGTGAAGAATTGAGGGATAGGAAGCGAGAAGAGAGGAAAAACAAACAAAAGTTATAATAATTTGTGCATTGAAACGAAAAAGAGAAAAATTGTTAAAATGAAATAGAACAAACAGAAAACAATAACACATCCTGGGAGTGGACGCATCGAACTGGCTAACCACACTACCTATCATTGCAAAAAAGCTTCAACTTAAACAAGAAAGAATTCACAGATGCCCTTGCCCTCAGGTATGGCTGGCCAGTGGATGGGCTCCCAAACATGTGTAACTGTGGTTCACCCTTCAACCAAAACCATGCCATGACATGCAAGACAGGAGGCTTCGTCTGCATGAGACATGATGAAGTGAGAAACGTGACAGCTCAGATGCTGAAAGAGGTCTGTCACGACGTGACCGTGGAGCCCATGCTGCTCCCTCTTCAAGGCGAACACCTCGTGTTTCGAACGAAGCACGAGTGGATGTTAGCGCCAGAGGGTTTTGGACTCGTGGACAAAGGGCGTATTTTGACATAAGGATCTTTGATCCCATGGCCCATTGCCACAGAGACCTGACCCTCGATGCAGCCAACAGAAGAAACGAACTAGAGAAGAACAGAGCGTGCGAGGAAATAAAACAGAATGTGGACCAGGGCTCCTTCACTCCGGTAGTATTCACGACGTCGGGAGGGATGGGACCAAGGGCGCAGAGCTTCTACGCAAGACTCGCCGAAACACTGGCGGATAAGAAACAGCAGCCGAGAAGCAGTGTGGTCGCCTGAGATCAGCCTTGGTCTGCCTGAGAGGAACCAGATCACCTGCGCCCAAAACCACCCTTTGAGGCGACGGTTGTTGATAGTCGTATCAACCATAGGCTCTGTTAGCTTAAGTTAAAAACATTATGTCTAATAATGTTTGTAATACTAAATAAAGATGGTTGTCGACCACAGTCATTGGCGGGCTGGGGCCAATGGATTGCTTTGTGAAAGACTATGAGAAAAGATACCTCTCACAATGCAACTCTAATGGATGGAGGGCGTAGTAAAAAATATTAAAATAAATATGAAGTGGTGGTAGTAGTAGTAGCAGTAGTAGTTGTAGTAGTAAGAGTAGTAGTAGTAGTAGTAGTAGTAGAAGTAGTAGTATAGTAGTAGTAGTAATAGTAGTGGTAGTAGTAGTAGTAGTAGTAGTAGTAGTAATAGTAGCAGCAGCAGTAGTAGTGTCAAAAAGATGGTCGAAGAAATACCTGCTTGTGATCAGTGGACGCGGACAGGTGAGGGCGGAGATACCTGTCGCTGATTGGCTGTCACTCCAGGTACTATTGACAGGTGTGCGGGGGGGAGGGGGGAGGGGGGAGAAGAGATGAGAGGAGAGGAAAGATGAGAGTAGAAAAGTAAGTTTGATTTTGCCAATAACTTACTACTTGAGAGAGAGAGAGTGGTGCATCTGTGAGTAAATTAGAGATGGTGAGTGTAAGGTGACTTACTGGCTTTAAAGAGAGACGTCAGCCTTACCCTTATCATGGTTGAATGAGTTTGACGTTAATGAGACGCATGAGAGATAACACACCGCAGATGTGCTACGTGATAACACACCTGCCACGCTCCCCCCGCCCCCCCCCCCCCACACTTACACACCTGCACATACACACATACGTCACGCACACACACACCTGCTCATTCATATGTATATACTTTCGCCTTCATATATACACAAACGTCTCCCCCCCTGCCTCCCCCTCCTCCCCCTTCCCCTTCCCCTTCCCCCCCTTCCCCTACACTTACACACCTGCACACTCACCTGATCACACACATGCAAACACACACACACACACACACACACACACACACACACACACACACACACACACACACACACAAACCTGCATTCCACACCTTCCACACCTGAGACAAACATTCCAAACACATTCACAACCTTCAAGTGTTTAGGGACAACATTAACGTTTTCCATATTCCTCGAGATTTTAACATTTCTTTCCTGGTTGTTATTTTTTTACTTTATTTCCTGTTATGAGTCTTGCTGGAGGGGTTAATAGCACACCTGTCACACCTGCCCTAACCCGAAGAACACCTGTTATGAGCCTTTTCGAGTTTGTCTGTATTGAGGGTGTTGAGAATGTTAGAAAAGTTGGTAAATATAGAGATTGGATAAGATAGCGAGAGAGAGAGAGAGAAGGCATTGATAACTAAATAGAAATATAAACATACAAACATATAGACAGAAGAATATAGGAACAAAGACAAATAGACAGACAAAAATATAGAAACAGACAAAAGCAGACGGACAATGACAGACAGACAGACACAGAAGGCACAAAGATACAGGAACAAAGACAGACAGACAGACAGACACGTACAGAAACATACAAACAAGCAGAAAAACAGAGGTAGACGGTTAAAAACACAGACAGAATGATAACCAGACAGGCAAACAGACGGGGAGTAAAAGGAACAGACAGACAGATAGACGAATACAAGAGGAAGCAAACAGAGGCAGAGAAAGACACATAGAAAAATAAGACAGACGGAGAGAGAGCATATCATTAATACATTATGTCTCCTTAGTCGATAAATCTTCGGCGCCGCTTAAAGATACAAAAATAAAATAAAAATAAAATACCGTCAAACTATTCGCTATAATAATTTATCGCCCAAAAATGTATTAAAGTTTTCAGCATTTTGCGATGAATTTTCGGGTTTATATATTGAAGATAGTAGTAGTAGTAGTAGTGGTAGTAGTAGTAGTGGTAGTAGTAGTAGTAGTAATAGTGGTAGTAGTAGTAGTATTGGTGGTGGTTGTTGTAGTAGTAGTAGTAGTGGTGGTTGTGGTGGTGGTGGTTTTGGTGGTTGTAGTAGTGGTAGTAGTAGAAGTAGTAGTAGTAGTAGTAGTGGTGGTGGTGGTTTTCGTGGTTGTAGAAGTGGCAGTAGTAGTAGTAGTAGTAGTAGTAGTAGTAGTAGTAGTGGTGGTGGTGGTTGTTGTAGTAGTAGTAGTGGTGGTGGTGGTAGTAGCAGTAGTAGTAGTAGTAGTAGTAGTAGTAGTAGTCGTGGTAGTAGTAGTTGTTATTAATGTTGTTGTTTTGTCGTTAAGTAATAATAATGATAATAAAAACAAGTGCACTAACAACAACAGCAACAATAACAAATAAACAAACAAAAAGAAAAAAAGCTTCTCTTCTTTACCCAACACAAATTTTATCTTTCAATTCAAAACAAAACCTGACTCTTTTTTTCTTTTTTCTTTTTCATTCATATCCACACATTTTATCTTTATTTTTATTTTATTATTTTTTCAACTTTCCTCTCTTCCATTTTTCATCCGTTCTTCCACCAATCAAGGTTTAACTCCCCTCTCCTCCCCCCTCCCCCTCCCCCCTTACCTATACCTCCCCGTCTCTCACCTGTCTCCCCCTCACCTGCCCCCCTCCCCCCCCTCCCCACACCTTCTAAGCTCCCCTCTCGTCCCCCGTAATCGGTTCACAGGTAAGCTTGCGTTTTGGGGGGCTGGGGGGGGCGGCAGGGGTGGGGCAGGTGTGCGTTGCGGGGGGAGGGTGTGTGACAGGTGTGTGTGTGTGTGTGTGTGTGTGTAAGTGACGAGTGGGTGGTTTTAGAGTACAGTAATTATGCTACATTAACATAATTTACGCTCTCTCTCTCTCTCTCTCTCTCTCTCTCTCTCTCTCTCTCTCTCTCTCTCTCTCTCTCTCTCTCTCTCTCTCTCCCCTCACTACCTTATTAGGATGCACCCCACACCACTATCGCCCCTCTGACATTGGAGAGAGAGAGAGAGAGAGAGAGAGAGAGAGGCCTTCTGTGTAATCAATAAATGCAAATGCAACAGCTCTCATCTCGCAGCCTCTCTCTCTCTCTCTCTCTCTCTCTCTCTCTCTCTCTCTCTCTCTCTCTCTCTCTCTCTCTCTCTCTCTCTCTCTCTCTCTCTCTCTCTCTCTCTCTCTCTCTCTCTCTCTCTCTCTCTCTCTCTCTCTCTCTCTCTCTCTCTGCGTCTTTCTTTTTCCCCTTCGTCGTTGTTGTTGTTTTTCTTTTTATCTTTATTACTTTTTTTCTTATTTTCCTACCCTTTTAATTCTTTTTTGTTATTTTGTTATTTATATATTTTTCTTGCTTATATTTGTTACATTTTTCAAGACTACCAAGTGATGTATTTTTTTTTATTTAGTTTATATATACTTATTATCTCTCTCTCTCTCTCTCTCTCTCTCTCTCTCTCTCTCTCTCTCTCTCTCTCTCTCTCTCTCTCTCTCTCTCTCTCTCTCTCTCTCTCTCTCTCTCTCTCTCTCTCTCTCTCTCTCTCTCTCTCTCTCTCTCTCTCTCTCTCTCTCTCTCTCTCTCTCTCTCTCTCTCTCTCTCTCTCTCTCTCTCACACGAACACCTGAATCTTTCCTTAATCACCTCTTTACCTGTCCACTTTTATCCACCTCCACATACCTTTAATCACTCCACCTGTCTTCCTCATCTCCATCTTTTATCACCTTTCTTCCCTTCTTCTCTTCCTTTCTCTTTCTTCTCCCATCTTTCCCTTTTCCTTCCCTGTTGTCTTCTGTTTTCTTCTTGTGTATCTTTCTTTTACAACGCATCTGCCTTCTTATTTTTCTTCTTCTTTCCAATTCTTCCTTTTCTTTTCTTTTCTTCCTTTTCTTTTCTTTCTTTCCAATTCTTCCTTTTCTTTTATTCTCTTCAAATTCTTCCTTTTTCTTCCATTTTTCCCAATTCTTCCTTCTTCCCTTTTTTCCTTCTCTTTTTCTTCCTTTTCCAATATATTCGCTTTTCCTTCCATATTTTTCTTCATCTCTTCCCATCTCTTCCTTTCGCAGACCTTCCCTTCTCTTCCAATATTCCTACTCTTGCTCTTCCCTTTCTCTTCTCTTTCTCTTCCTTTTACCACATATAAGCCTTTTGTTCCTTATTTTCCTTCTCCTTTTTCTTTTTTCTTACCTTTCTCTTCCATTTCTTTTTTACGTATCTTCCTTTGTATCACACATTTGTCTTCCCTTCTTCCTTATTTCTCTTCCTTCTGTTTCTTCCACATACCTATTTTCTCTTCTCCATTTTCCCTCTTCCAATATTAAAGAAAAGGGAAAGAAAAGGGAGAGGGAAGAGATGGATAATGTTTGTTTCTGAAAGGGGAAAGGGAAGGAAGGTAAGGTAAGGGAAGGGAAGGGAAGGGATGGGAGGTTTGAGAAGGGGGTGAAGATAGATAGAGAGGAAGAGGTCGTTAGGTGTAAGGATGGAAGAGGAGGAGGAGGAGGAGGAGGAGGAGGAGGAGGTTTAGAGAAAGGGAGTTTAAGAGAAAAGAAAAAAATATACAGGAGGGAGGCTGTGAAGGTGATACTGAGAGAGAGAGAGAGAGAGAGAGAGAGAGAGAGAGAGAGAGAGAGAGAGAGAGAAACCTTCCCCTCCAAACCATAATTTGCATTTTATCCTTCCCAGTTGAGTTTAATAAGAATCTTTTTGGCAAACAGTCTCTCTCTCTCTCTCTCTCTCTCTCTCTCTCTCTCTCTCTCTCTCTCTCTCTCTCTCTCTCTCTCTCTCTCTCTCTCTCTCTCTCTCTCTCTCTCTCTCTCGGTCTCTTTTTTTTTCTTTCTTACCTGTTTATCTTTCTTCTTTCTTTCCGCAACTCACATAAAATTACCTACTTTCCTCCTCTCCATTTCTCCTATTCTCTCTCTCTCTCTCTCTCTCTCTCTCTCTCTCTCTCTCTCTCTCTCTCTCTCTCTCTCTCTCTCTCTCTCTCTCTCTCTCTCTCTCTCTCTCTCTCTCTCTCTCTCTCTCTCTCTCTCACTCTCTCTCTCTCTCTCTCTCTCTCTCTCTCTCTCTCTCTCTCTCTCTCTCTCTCTCTCTCTCTCTCTCTCTCTCTCTCTCTCTCTCTCTCTCTCTCATGATTGACAGACCGAGTGTCACTGATAAAGCTAACTCTACTAAATTCAATATCACATTTTAGCTTTCTCTCTCTCTCTCTCTCTCTCTCTCTCTCTCTCTCTCTCTCTCTCTCTCTCTCTCTCTCTCTCTCTCTCTCTCTCTCTCTCTCTCTCTCTCTCTCTCTCTCTCTCTCTCTCTCTCTCTCTCTCTCTCTCTCTCTCTCTCTCTCTCTCTCTCTCTCTCTCTCTCTCTCTCAATAAATAAATATACCAGTAGCGTATTTCCAGAGTTTATATTAATTTTCTCTTAATTTCGCAAAGATAAAATGCTAGTAATAATAATAATAATAATAATAATAATAATAATAATAATAATAATAATAATAATAATAATAATAATAATAATAATAATAATAATAATAATAATAATAATAATAACAGTAGAATAAAACTGGTCGTTAATTTTTTTTTTTTTTATGATATGAGATTTTTTCTTATATTCAAGTTTTAGAATTCATAAAAAAAAAAATTAACAGGAAATATATCAGTCAATTTATCCTTTTTTTCTTTAATTAGCAAAGGTGAGGTGTGAGAACTTACCTGTATGTGCTTAATTAATTGTGTGTTTACCTGTCTGAATCTACCTATCAACCTTACCTGTGTGTGTGTGTGTGTGTGTGTGTGTGTGTGTGTGTGTGTGTGTGTGTGTGTGTGTGTGTGTGTGTGTGTATGCGGGTCTGTCTTGTACACCTTTATCTATACCTGTAAGTCATTAACGCCAGGTGTATGCAGGTAGGGGCAAAAAGCATAATGAGACACACACACACACACACACACACACACACACACACGTCACATAGGCGCCACCTCTGACACCACTAGCGTTTACAATAGCCAAGTTGCGCCAGTACACCCCTACCCCCCCTTCCCCTCCCCCCTTCCTTCCCCCTTCCCCTACCCCCCCTTCCCTTCCTTCCCCCTTCCCCTACCCCCCCCTTCCCTTCCTTCCCTTCCTTCCCCCTTCCCCTACCCCCCCCTTCTCTTCCTTCCCTTCCTTCCCCCTTCCCCTACCCCCCCTTCCCCTCCTCCCCTTCCTTCCCCCTTCCCCCCTCCCCTTCCTTCCCCTTCCCCTCCCCTTTCCCTACCTCCCCCTTCCCTTGCCCTTCCTTTCCCTTTCTCGCCTTATGTCCCTTCCCCTTTCTTTCCCCCCTTTCATTCTCCCATTTCCTTCCCCCTTCCCCTACCTCCCCTCCCCTTTGTCCCCCTTTCCTTCCCTTGCCCTTCCTTCCCCTTTCTCGCCTTTCGTCCATACCCCTCTCTCTCTCTCCCCTTTCCATCTCCCATTTCCTTCCCCTTCCCTCCTTTCCTTTCCCTTTCCCTTTCCTCCCCTAACCTCATTTTTCCCTCATTCCATTCTATCCTTTTCCTTTTCTTCCCTTATCATACCTTCCCTACCTCTCCTTCCCTTCCCTTCCCTCCTCCCCTTCCATTCCATTCTCTTTTTTTCGCTTCCTTTCCCTCTCTCTCTGCCTTCCTTTTTATTCTCTTCTTTTGTTTCTCTCTTCTTTAAGTCTTAATTTATTCCATCTTCTTCCCTTCCCTTCCCTTCCCTTCCCTTCCCTCCTCCCCTTCCATTCCATTCTCTTTTTTTCGCTTCCTTTCCCTCTCTCTCTGCCTTCCTTTTGATTCTCTTATTTTGTTTCTCTCTTCTTTAAGTCTTAGTTTATTCCATCTTCTTCCCTTCCCTTCCCTTCCCTTCCCTTCCCTTCCAATCCCTTCCCTTCCCTTCCCTTCCCTTCCCTTCCCTCCTCCCCTTCCATTCCATTCTCTTTTTTTCGCCTCCTTTCCCTCTCTCTCTGCCTTCCTTTTGATTCTCTTCTTTTGTTTCTCTCTTCTTTAAGTCTTAATTTATTCCATCTTCTTCCCTTCCCTTCCCTTCCCTTCCCTTCCCTTTTCATTCAGTTCCTATTTTCATTCTCTCTCCCATCCACCCTTCTCTTCCCTTACATCTGACGCCTTTATTTACTCATTTTTATCTAATTCCCTTACGACTTCTCCCTTCCTCTCTCTTTCCTTCCTTCATTCCTTCTCTTTCATCCATATCTTTCAGTTTTCATTTAATTTCCATACTCACTTTCCCTTCCTTTCCTTCATTATTCCTCCCTTTCTTTCCTTTCTTCTCTCCCTTCCTTACCTCCCTCCCTCCCTCCCTCCCCCTCCCTTCTCTTTCCCTTTCCTTCATCTCTCCTTCATTCATGCCTTTCCTGTTATTTCCTTCCTTCATTGTTTTCCTTTTCTTTTAGTCTTCTTTCTTTAATTTCCATTCGTCTTTCCTTCCATAATCCTTTCCTTCCTTTACTTCATTATTCCTCCCTTTGTTTACCTCCCTCTCTCCCTTTTCTCCCTTCCTCTCTCTCCCTTCCCTCCCTCCCCCTCCCCCCTCCCTTCTCTAAGCCTTCAACCTCCGCAAAACCGCCAGAGAAAAAAAAAGTATGAAGGAAAAAAATGTGAAATGAAATGGGTCTGAATTTTTAAAGCGACGCAAAATACCTGAGTTTTTTATGACTTTTTTTATTTGTTTTATTTTATTTAGTGGGGTTTTTTTGGCATTGTTTTTTGATTGCGTATCTTTGTCTGTATGTTGATTTTGTGCGTCCTATTTAATGTATGTTATTATTATTATTACTATTATTATTATTATTGTTATTGTTATCATTATTATTTTTTATTTATTGCAAGAAACAGGAATAACAATAGTAATAACAATAACAATACTATTACTACTTCTTCCATTACTACTACTACTACTACTACTGCTACTACAAACCTTAATCTATTCTATCTTTTTTTCTTCCTTCTTTTCCCTTTCCTTCTCCTACCTTGCCTTCCCTTCCCTTTCTTATCCCTCCCTTCCCATCCCTTCCCTTCCTTTCCCTTCCCTTTCGTTGCCCTCTCTTGCCTTTCCTTCCCTTTCCTTCTTCTCTCTTCCCTTTCTTTCTCTTCCTTTCCCTTCCTTTCCCTTCTCTTCCTTTCCTCTCTCTACTACTACTACTACTACTATCTTTATCATTCTTCCCGGTTTGTTTACATCGGCCAGGAGTCAGCTGATCGACCACGTGGGTTTGTTTACTAACAGAGCCTCGTCAGCTGATGGGAGGCGGGGGATGCGATTAAAAAAGTCATGGGTATTTATTTATTCATGTCGCCTCTCTCTCTCTCTCTCTCTCTCTCTCTCTCTCTCTCTCTCTCTCTCTCTCTCTCTCTCTCTCTCTCTCTCTCTCTCTCTCTCTCTCTCTCTCTCTCTCTCTCTCTCTCTCTCTCTCATGCTCTTTCTCCCTGTACCCTTTAAATCCATCAATTCCTCCTCCTTTCTCCCTTTCTTTCCCTTCCCCACCCTTCCCCCCCTTCCCCCTCCAATACAGTGCCTGCGTGACCCTCTTCAGATGGCACTAAACACACACTAAGGTCCGCTGGAGTGCCAGGTAGTGCCAGTCTGGGGCGGGATGAGACGAACACTTCCGTGGCACTCTGTATCTTATCTACGACTGGGATCGGCGCGTGTGTCTGTCTGTCTGTCTGTCTTTGTCTGTCTGTCCCTGTATTCTTCTGTCGGGCTGTCTGGTTGCCGGCTTGTCTGTTTGTTAGTTTCTCTCTTCCTTCTTTCTTTCTCTGTCTTTGTTTGTGGGTGTGTGAGAGGGAGGGAGGGAGAGGAAGGGAGTAAGGGATGGAGGAGTAAAGGAAGTAGGAGGAAGAGGAGGAGAGGAAAGGGGAAAGGAGGAGGAAGGGAGAGAAAGAGAGAAAAGGGGAAGGGGAGAAAGGGGGAAAGAGAGAACGGGGAAAAGAGAAGGGGGAAGGGGAGAACGGAGGAGAGGAGAGGGGAGGGGAGGTGAGAGGGTAAGGGAAGGCATGGGGAAGGGAATAGAGGGGAGGAGAGGAGAGGAGAGGCGGGGAAGCAGAACGGGGTAAGGAAAGGATGGGGATAAGGAGAGAGGGGAAGAGGTGGAGGAAGGAAAGAAGAAAGGGGGAAGAGGAGGAAGAGGGAAAGGGAGGAAGGGGAAGAGAGTAGGGGGAAGATCGGGTGGGAGGGGAAGAGGAACGGGGTAAGGAGAGAGGGGAAGAGGTGGAGGAAGGAAAGGAGAAGGGGGAAAGAGGAGGAAAGGGGAAAGGGAGGAAGGGGAAGAGGAACGGGGTAAGGAGAGAGGGGAAGAGATGGAGGAAGGAAAAATGAAGGGGGAAAGAGGAGGAAGAGGGAAAGGGAGGAAGGGGAAGAGAGTATCATTGGTTGTCTTTTGTCCTGTTTTTCTGGTTCAAGTTCGTATTTTCTTTCTTTTGTAGTTTGTTTTGTTTTTTCCTTTCTCCTATTTTTTCTTATTCTTTGTTTGCTTGCTATGTCTAATTCGTTGTTTCTTTCTCTGTCTGTTGTGTTTTGTTTATATCTTCCTTTTCTTTCTATTTAATCTCTTTTGTCTTTTCTTACTTCTTTGCGTATATATATATTTTTTTTTGTATATTTTTCTTTTTTTCTTTCTATCCACGTGTTTTTTGTTGTGCTTTTTTTTCTTTTTTCTGTCTATCTTCTTTTCTTCCTTTCTCTTTTCCTTTATTTATTTTATTTATTTGCGTTTTTATGTTTCCCTTTCGTTCATATTTTTTCATCTATTTTTTTTTATTACGGACTGGATTAGCATTTTCGTCTTTATTTCAGTTATTATTTCCCTCTTCCCTTTATTTTCCTTATCATTTCCCTTTTTCCTTTGTTTCCTTTCATTTCCCTCTTCCCTTTATTTCCTTTTTTCTTTGTTTCCTTTCATTTCCCTCTTCCCTTTATTTTCTTTATCATTTCCCTTTTCCCTTTACTTCCTTTTATTTCCTTCTCCCCTTTATTTTCTTTATTATTTCCCTTTTATTTTCGTTAGTCAATTATCCTCTTGTGTTTCTTCTTTGGGTATGTGTGTTCGTGTGTCTGTTATTCTCATATAATTTCGTTTTTTTTCATTATTTCATTTTCTCAGATTTATTGTTTTGCTTTATTTTGTCTTATCATTATTCTCCTCTCTTCCTCTTTTACCTTCTCTTCTTTCTCTCTTCTTTTGTACTGCGTCTTTCTCTTTACCTTCTCTCTCTTCTCTCTCTCTCTCTGTCTCTCTCTTTGAATCTCTTTCTCTCTCTCTCTCTCTCTCTCTCTCTCTCTCTCTCTCTCTCTCTCTCTCTCTCTCTCTCTCTCTCTCTCTCTCTCTCTCTCTCTCTCTCTCTCTCTCTCTCTCTCTCTCTCTCTCTCATGATTTACGTTCTCATTATGGAAGATAAGTTGTTTGTAATTGTTGTTTAGTTTCTGGAGAGGGAAGAGAGAGAGGAAGGAAAGGGGAGGAAAAGAGGGGAGAGGGGAGGAGAGAGACAAAGGAAGGAAGATGGGGAAGGAAATGATGAAGAAATGAAGGGAAGGAAAGGGAAAAGAAAAGACAGGGATAGGAAAGGTTGAGGGAAAAGAGGGGAAAAGAGGGGAGGAAAAGAGGGGAAAGGAGAGGAAAGAGAAAGACAGGAGATGGGAAAGAAGGGAAGAGAGTAGAATGGGAAGAAGAGAAGGGGAAAATTAAGGGGAAGAAAGGGAAAGGAGGGTAGGAAAGGGGAGGATGCAAGGGGAGAGAAAAGAAGAAGGAAAAATTTAGGAACAAGAAGAGGAGGAAAGCGAAGGAAAAGATGGGAGAGAGGAAGAGAGAGATAAAGAAAAGGAGGGGTAAGAGGGAAGAGTGAGGAGGAAAAGAGAGGAAAGTAGAGGAAACGAGGGGAGAGGAAACGAAAGAGACAAAGGAGAGGAGATAGGAAAGGATGGGAGGGAGAAGAGAGGGAAGGAGAAATGGGAAAGGCAAGGGAAGAGGAGGAAAGGAACGGACGGAAAAGGGAGAAGAGAGGGAAGGAGAAATGGGAAAGGGAAGGGAAGGGAAAGGAAGGAAAGGAACGGAAAGAAGAGGATAATAAAAGAAAGAAGAGGAAAGAGAAGGAAATTGAAAGGTGAGAGAGAGAGAGAGAGAGAGAGAGAGAGAGAGAGAGAGAGAGAGAGAGAGAGAATGAAGAAAAAAATAAAGAAAAATTGAAAAGGGAGGGAAAGGAAAAAGGAAATCTAGGAAACTGAAATGAAAGGGAATGAAAGAAAAGGATAAAACTAAGAATAAAGAGAAATAAAGAAATACAGTGAAAAGGCAAAAGGAAAATACAGGAAAAGAGAAACAAAGAGAAAAGGGAAGAAAGAAAAGAGGGTAAAGAACAAAGAGTAAAGTAGAAACGAAGAAAGAAATTAAGGAACAAAGGAAGGAGATAGAGCAAAAATAGATAAAATGGAGGAAAGGCGAAGGAAAGGGAAGAGGAGAATGCAATAAAGGGAGGAAGAGAAGGAGGATAAGGAAAAAAAAAGAGGAAAATAGAAGAGGCGAGGAAAATAAAGATCAAGGGTACGAGATAAAGAGGAAGAGGAAAAAGGGAGAGAGAAAGAAAAGGGAGAAAAGGGAGAGAAAGAAAGGGGAGAAGAGGGAAAGAGAAAAAAGAGAAGGGAGAGAAAGAAAGGGAAGAAGGGAGAGAAAGAAAAGGGAGAAAATGGATAGTGAAAAAAAGGAGAAAATGGATAGAGAAAAAAAGGAGAAAATGGAGAGAAAGAAGAGGGAGAGAAAAGAACGGGAGAAGACGGAGAGAGAAAGGGAGAAAGGAGAGAAAGAAAATAGGGAAGAAGGAGAAAAAGAAAGAAGAGGGAGAGAGAAAAGGGAAAAGAGGGAGAGAAAGAGAGGGGAGAAGAGGGAGAGAAAAGGGAGAGAAGGGAGAGGAGAACTATTGTGGATAAATTTCTTCACCTCCTCCTCCCCTTATCTCTCTATCTCTATCTCTCCTCCTCCTCCTCCTCCTCCTCCTCTTCGCATCTATCTTCCTTCTTTATTTCCTTCCTTTTCTCATTTCCTCTCAACATCCAAGCTTTTTTTTATTTTTACTTCGAGTGTGTATGTGTGTGTGTGTGTATGTGTGTGTGTGTGTGTGTGTGTGTGTGTGTGTGTGTGTGTGTGTAAAGGCGCGTGTGTGTTTTCCCAGTCCTCGTTTGGGAGTATAGTTTTATGTGTTTGTGTGCGTGCGTGTGTGTGTACGTGTCT
>NC_066538.1:7697425-7704925 GCF_024679095.1 Eriocheir sinensis
ATGCGATAAACACATTAATTTGGATATATTTGGTGTTGGTATAATTTGTTTTTCGTTCAGGTTTCTGTTAATGATGATAATTAGTGATAGTCTTTTTTATTTGTTATCTTTATGATGTTTGGTGTGCTTTTTAATCGAGTCTTTCTTACCTTTTGATGATAATGGTGATAATAGTAATAATGGTGATGATAATGATACGAGTAATATTAACACTCAAGGCACCAATTTTACGTTTCACTAATATAAACAACAACAGCAACAACAACAACATTACCACCACCATCACCACCATCACCACCACCACCACCAACAACAACAACCTCACACCTCTCTTTTGGTCACTATACTTATCACTATATGAGAGCAACAGTTAGCGGGCTTTTTTTTTCTAATCTTCTTTTTATTGCCCTTGAGTTGCTTTCTGTGCTGTAAAAAAAAAACTTCCTTCATAAAACCCTCCCCAGGTATTTCTTCATCAAGCGAATACTCCCCGTGTATCTTTTTTTTTCAAACTCCTCGTATTTCTAAGCTTCATCAATAACAAAGGTAAATCTCTCCATAGGTCTTCCAATAATCACCGGTCTTAGTTACCGTAAGAAAAATAAACAAACAACTAAACTAACCAAAGTACTAATGAAGAAAAGTAATTAAGTACTCCAGGTCACTTGTACAGGTAACTCGGAGATCATCCCAACCAGGTGCAAAGTTATTCATGTTAAAGAAATCGTGCAAACTCTCCCCAGCTTCCCCCGGCAAATTGGACAGGTAACTTGCACACACAGGTAACTCAAAGATCACCCCAGTCAGGCGCTGCTAAGTTAGTCTCCACAGGTAACTTGCACACCTCACTTAGAAGCCATCCCAGTAATGCGCTAAGTTCGCTCTCATCCCAAAGTTATCATGTCGTTACTCTCTAACTTGCTCAGATAACTCGTAAGCCTGCACCTGTAATTAACGAGAACTTAGTCTAAATACCAGGTAGCACAGGTAAAGCAATTAGAGAAACTTTTGCCAATATGACAGGTAGAGTAAGAGTTTCAAGCACAAGCAAGTTAAATAATTAGTTCCCAAGCTTCTTCAGGGAACTCGTAAGTCCACACCTGTAATTAAAGAGCTTGGTATAACAGGTAAAGCAATTAGAGAAACCTTTGCCAATATAACAGGTAGAGTAAGAGTTTCAGACACATGCAAGTTAGATAATTAGTTCCCAAGCTTCTTCAGGGAACTCTTAATTAAGTCCACACCTGTAATTAAAGAGCTTGGTGTAACAGGTAAAGCAGTTGGCAAAACCTTAGTGAATGTAACAGGTAAGGTAACAGTTTCAAGCACATGCAAGTTAGAAAATTAGTTCGCAAGCTTCTTCAGGGAACTCGTAATTAAAGAGCTTCGTATAACAGGTAAAGCAATTAGAGAAACCTTTGCCAATATAACAGGTAGAGTAAGAGTTTGAAGCACATGCAAGTTAGAAAATTACTTCCCAAGCTTCCCCGGGTAACTCATAAACTCACACCTGTAATTAAATAGTTTGGTATCACAGGTAAACCCATTAGACATACCTTAGTCTGTAATAGGTAAAGTAGCAGGTAATGTAATAGTTTGAAGCACATGGAAGGTAGAAAATTACTCATCAGCTTCCTCAGGTAACGTGCAAACTCACACCTGTAATTAAGGATCTTATTATAACAGGTAAAGCAATTAGTGAAACCTAGGTGAACGTAAGAGGTAATTAATAGGTAAGGTTACAGTTTCAACCACATGCAAGTTAGAAGAGTAGTTTCCAGGCTTTCTCAGGTAACTTGAAAGCCCACACCTGTAATTAAAAACCCTATTATAACAGGTAAACCAATTAGTGATACCTAGGTGAGCGTAGGAGGTAAATTAATAGGTAAGGTTACAGTTTCAAGCACATGCAGGTTAGAAGAGTGGTTTCCAGGCTTCCTCAGGTAACTTGTAAACCCACACCTGTAATTAACGAGAGCTGAGGTAAGTATAACAAGTAGAACAGGTAGTAAAGCAATTAGTGAAACCTTAGACCATATAACAGGCAAGGTAACAGTTTCAACCGCATGCAAGGTAGAAAATTACTCCCAAGAATCCTCAGGTAACTTGCAAACCCACACCTGTAATTATCGAAACCTTAGCCAAAGGTAAACTAACGGAACAGGTAAAATAACAGAGTAACAGACCAGGTAACGCAACAAAAATAATCACATGCAGGTAACTAGGCAACAACAACAGCAATTCACACGCAATCAGCACCGACAGGTAACCCCGAACACCTGTACTAGACTAATCCCCCTTCCTCCTCTCCCAGTAAAAGTATAGGTGACATAATAACAATAAGGGTCAGAATACGTTACATAGTCCCTCCCCAAACCCTTAACACCTGTAGTATTCGAACCTCCCTTCCCCCACCCAATAAAAGTATAGATGACAGTAACAATAGAGGTCAGAACACGTTACATTGTCCCTCCCCAAACTCCTTAACACCTGTAGTATTCGAACCCCTCCTCGCTCCCTCACCAGCAAAAGTATAAATGACATAATAAGTGTCAGAAAACCTCACATAGTTCCTCCCCAAACCCTTAACACCTGTAGTATTCGAACCTCCCTTCCCCCACCCAGTAAAAGTATAGATGACATAAAAAAATAGGAGACGGAATACGTAACATTAGTCCACCCCAACCCCAGTAAAGCCCCAGTGTAGCCTCCCCAGTACGTCCTCAGCTCTCCCCGAAGCCTCCCCAGACACACAAAACATAGGTGCGTTATATAAAGAAAACACTAACACGAGAATTAGAGAAAAATATATAAAAAAGTAAAAATTATGCATCTAACATACCCCAGCTCTTTCCTAAACCATCCCCAGATACTTAAAACACAGAAAAAAACGATATTAGAGAAACAATAACAACGAAATAAAGAAAAATATGGAAAGCAAACAAAAGTCTAAACATCTAACATCCCAAGCTCTTTCTAAAACCGATCACGAGGTACTTAAAGCGAGGTAAGGGATAGAAGGAAAAAATGATAACAACGAAATGAAAGAGAGATGAAAAAAACAAGGAGAAAACTAAACATCTAACATTCCAAGCTCTTTCTAAAACCGATCACGAGGTACTTAAAGCGAGGTAAAGGATAGAAGGAAAAAATGATAACAATGATATGAAAGGGAGATGAAAAAAACAAGGAGAAAACTAAACATCTAACATTCCAAGCTCTTTCTAAAACCGATCACGAGGTACTTAAAGCGAGGTAAAGGATAGAAGGAAAAAATGATAACAATGAAATGAAAGAGAGATGAAAAAAATAAGGAGAAAACTAAACATCTAACATCCCAAGCTCTTTCTAAAACCGATCACGAGGTACTTAAAGCGAGGTAAAGGATAGAAGGAAAAAATGATAACACTGATATGAAAGAGAGATGAAAAAAATAAGGAGAAAACTAAACATCTAACATCCCAAGCTCTTTCTAAAACCGGCCCCAGGTATTTAAAACGCAGATAAACGATAAAAGAACAATAACAATGAAATGAAAGAATGATTTAAAAAAAAACAGACAAACACGAAACATCTAACATCCCACGTGATTGATATAAGGAAAACAATAACAATGAAATGACAGAATAACATAAAAAACAAACACAAACCATCTAACATCCACAACAATAGAACGAAAACAATAACAATGAAAGAAAAATGTACAAGAAAAAACATCTAACATCCCACGTAGACGATGTAAGAAAAATACAACGACAATAACATGAGATAAAAGGAAAATAAGAAAACAAAACAGAAAACTAAACATCTAACATCCCACGTAAACAATATAACAAAAAATATAATAATAAAATGAAAGAACAACAAGTAACAAACAAACAGCAAAACATCGAACATCCAATACTCCCAGGTATTCTCAGGTAGACAAAACTGAAGTAAAAACACCCCAGAAAGCCCTTTAAAAAAACACAGGTAAACAAAACATGAACTAACTAACAAACAAACAAACAAAGACTCCCCGGATATAAAGAAGGTAAACAAAACACAGGTATTAGTGGTAAGTCTTTAGGAACACAAATAAACGTAAAAACGAACTTAAAACAATCGAAATAAAAAAAAAACGAAAAGACAAACACAAAATATGGAATAACTAACAAAATAGCAAACTAAGCCTCCCCAGGTAGTCCTCAAGGTAAACAAAGCACAGGTAATACAGGTAAGTCTTTAAAAACACGAGTAAACAATAAAACGAAATAAAAAAAATACTAAAACACAAACACAAAACATGAACTAACTAACAAACAAACAAACAAACAAAGACTCCCCAGGTATCAAGAAGGTAAACAAAACACAGGTGAAACAGGTAAGACTTTAAAGAACACAAGTAAACAAAACAAAAAATTTAACCAAACGAAATGAAAAAAATAGAAAACACAAACACAAAACATGAAATAACAAACAAACTAACAAACTAAGACTCCCCAGGTGTCCCCCAGGTAAACAAAACACAGGGGAAACAGGTAACTCCTTAACAACACAAGTAAACAATAAAACGAAATAAAAAACGAGAAAAACACAAAATATGAACTAACTAACAAGCCAACAAACTAAGCCTCTCCAGGTGTCCCCCAGGTAAATAAAACACAGGTGAAACACGTAACTAACAACAAAAGTAAACAAATAAAACGACTTAAACCAAACCAAACAAAAAACATTAAAAAAATCCACAAAACATGAAATAACTAACAAAACCAACAACAGAATCCTCCCCACGAATCCCCAGGCATCCCCAAAACAAGCATAGGGCCCCAGGTACACGAGCAGGGCCCCAGGTCACCCCAGCAGGCAGGAGGAGGAGGAGAAGGAGCAGTAGGAGCAGGTTGACCCCGGCAGAGGAAGGCTCGACGACAGCCCAGCTCAGACTTGGGATCAATACATGCAAATGGCGGCCGCTGGCTCTCCCTCTGGTCCCCCTTTCCCTTTCCAGATCCACGTTGCTCTCTTTCTCTCGCTCACTCTCTCTCTCTCTCACTCTCTCTCTCTCTCCGTAGTCGTCGTCGTCCTCCTCCTCCTCCTCTTTCTTCTTCCTCTTCCTTCGCCTCTACGTGTGTGTGTTTGTGTGTGTGTTGATCTTCTTCGTCTTCCGCCTCTTCTTCCTCTTCGTCATTTTCTTAGTTTATTTATTTCTCCCGTTTTTTGTGGGTTTATCAAAGGTTGCTGGGTGCCATTTTAGTGAGAGAGAGAGAGCAACGTTGGCACTGCGCTGAGAGAGAAATGGTGCCAGGGTGGGCAGAGGAGAGAGAGATAGAGAGGAGAGAGAGAGAGAGAGAGAGAGAGAGGAGAGAACGACGTCTCATCCCTGTTACCAAGAGCTCACTCACCGCCCCTTCTCTCTCTCTCTCTCTCTCTCTCTCAGCAAGAAAGTTTACTTCTCGTATCTAACACACGACCCAATGTGTGTGTGTGTGTGTGTGTGTGTGTGTGTGTGTGTGTGTGTTCGTAAAGCCGCAATTACAACCGCTGTTACTACTACTGCTACTACTACCACTACTGCTACTACTACTACTACTACAACGACGACGACGACGATGACGATGACTTCAACCTTCGTATATACGCCTTCACTTAGATGGATATACCTTTTTTTGTTAGCAGTAGTAGTAGTAGTAGTAGAGGTATAATAATAGTTTCCGTCTTTACTAATGTTGTTGTTATTACTACTACGATTATGATATGTACACCTCTTAGTACACACACAAACACACACACACACACACACACACACACACACACACACACACACACACACACACACACACACACACACACACACACACACACACACACACACACACACACACACACACACACACACACACACACACACACACACAAACACACACACACAAACACACACACACACACACACACACACACACACACACACACACACACACACACACACACACACACACACACACACACACACACACACACACACACACATACACCTGAGCTTAATTAATGCAAATAAATACCGGTGCTCGGCGAGGTAGTTTTTGACATATTGAGCAAATGAGAGCTAGCATTCTCTCTCTCTCTCTCTCTCTCTCTCTCTCTCTCTCTCTCTCTCTCTCTCTCTCTCTCTCTCTCTCTCTCTCTCTCTCTCTCTCTCTCTCTCTCTCTCTCTCTCTCTCTCTCTCTCTCTCTCTCTCTCTCTCTCTCTCTCTCTCATCTGATCGTGTTCTTCGTCGCAACTTTTATATTATGAGAGAGAAAACCCACACAGGATATGCCGGGAGGGAAAAAAAATGTATATATATCCCTGCCTTTCCTTCCTCTCTCTCTCTCTCTCTCTCTCTCTCTCTCTCTCTCTCTCTCTCTCTCTCTCTCTCTCTCTCTCTCTCTCTCTCTCTCTCTCTCTCTCTTCGCCCTCATTTTTTCACGCTCTCTCCCATTTTCTTTCTCATTGTTACTCTTTCCTTCTTTCCTTCCTTTCCTTCATTCCCTCCTTCCTCCCTTCCTTCCCTCCTTCCTCCCTTCCTTCCTTTCTTCCTTCTGTTGTCCTCTTTTACCTTTCCTTTTCTTCATCCTTCCTTTCCTCTTTACTCTTTTCTTCTTCCTGTTTACCATTTTTTCATTTTCTATTTTTTTTCTTTTTTCTACTCCTTCCCTCATTTGTTTCTTTCCTTTTCTTTCTTTCCTTTTCTTCTGTTTTCTTTTCTTTTTCTTTCTTCCTTTTCTTCCTTTCTTTTTTTCTTCATTCCTTTCTTCCTTCCCTTCCCTTACCTTACCTTACTTCCTTTCACTTTCTACCTCCTCTTCTTGCTCCTCCTCCTCCTCCTCCTCCTCCTCCTCCTCCTCCTCCTCCTTGACCTAGCTCTGTTTTATCACCCTGTCAGCATTTCCTTAATCCCAGTTTCTCCCTTACTCTCCCTTGCCTTACCCTCCCTTCCCTTGCTAACCTCCCTTTCCCTCCCTTTTCTTCTATTTCTTTAACGCTAATTTCCTCTTGTCTTTCCTTTACCTTCCCTTCATCTCTCTCTCTCTCTCTCTCTCTCTCTCTCTCTCTCTCTCTCTCTCTCTCTCTCTCTCTCTCTCTCTCTCTCTCTCTCTCTCTCTCTCTCTCTCTCTCTCTCTCTCTCTCTCTCTCTCTCTCTCTCTCTCTCTCTCTCTCTCTCTCTCTCTCTCTCTCTCTCTCTCTCTCTCTCTCTCTCTCTCTCTCACTTTATCTCCTTCTCTTTCCCTCTTCCCTCTTTCCGTTTCTCCTCCTCTTTTTCCTTCTCTTACTCTGTCGTTCTTTTATCTCTCCTTTCCCTTTCCCCTTCCTTCATCTCCTTCCTCTACCTCTTGTCTCCTTTTCCCCTCTTTTCCTTTTTCTTCGTTTAGTTTCGTTCTCCTTCCCTTCCCTTTCCTTTCCTTCACCATTGTTGTCTCTTCCATTCCCTTTTCCTTCCTTTCTCTCTTTGTCTGTTTCCCTTTTCCTTCCTTCCTCCCTTT
>NC_066538.1:7709925-7717425 GCF_024679095.1 Eriocheir sinensis
CTTCCCCTCCCTTCCTTCTCTCCTCCTTCTCTCCTTCCTTCTCCCTTCCTTCACGTGACTCTCCATGGGATCTTGTCCAAAGCACACGTCTCTCCTCCTCCTCCTCCTCTTCCTCCTCCTCCTCCTCCTCCTCCTCGTCTAAGGGGAGAATCCACTAATACCCACTTAGAGGCCTAAAAATTCATGCCCCTGACTCGTATTATTCACTTAAAACTCTCTCTCTCTCTCTCTCTCTCTCTCTCTCTCTCTCTCTCTCTCTCTCTCTCTCTCTCTCTCTCTCTCTCTCTCTCTCTCTCTCTCTCTCTCTCTCTCTCTCACTCTCTCTCTCTCTCTCTCTCTCTCTCTCTCTCTCTCTCTCTCTCTCTCTCTCTCTCTCTCTCTCTCTCTCTCTCTCTCTCTCTCACCTGCATTTACCTGTCACCTACACCTCCTTCTCCTCCTCCTCCTCCTGGTCGTCTTGAAGGGACAGGTGTATTCGTGAGAGCTCCGGTGAACAATTCTCTCTCTCTCTCTCTCTCTCTCTCTCTCTCTCTCTCTCTCTCTCTCTCTCTCTCTCTCTCTCTCTCTCTCTCTCTCTCTCTCTCTCTCATTATTTCCTTTAATTTTCATCTTTTCCTCTATTTTTGGTTGTTTTCTTGTTTCCTTCCTTGTTTTCTTCCTTTCATTCATTCATTCTTTCCTTCCATTATTTCCTTCCTTCCTTCCTTCATTCCTTCTTTTCTTCCCCCTTTTTTTTCCTATTTCCCATCATCTTTGTTTTCTTCTTTCCTTCCTTTGTTCCATCGTTCCTTCATTCTTTCCGTCTTTCTTTCTTTCTTTCTTTCTTTTCTTCCTTCCTTCCTTCCTTCCTTCCTTCCTTCCTTCCTTCTTTCCTTGGCAGTCCTTACTTACCACTTCTTAAAACAAAACTCCGCTAAACTCTCTCTCTCTCTCTCTCTCTCTCTCTCTCTCTC
Source organism: Eriocheir sinensis (assembly GCF_024679095.1). Classification (NCBI taxonomy): domain Eukaryota; kingdom Metazoa; phylum Arthropoda; class Malacostraca; order Decapoda; family Varunidae; genus Eriocheir; species Eriocheir sinensis. The sequence goes on from NC_066538.1 coordinate 7,710,879, forward strand.
TCTCTCTCTCTCTCTCTCTCTCTCTCTCTCTCTCTCTCTCTCTCTCTCTCTTACGTAAACAAACAAGCAAACAAGCAAACAAATTCTCTTCTTCCTTTCCTTTTCCTTTTTTTCCTTCATTCCTTCTTTCCCTCCTTATTTCCCTTCCTTTTTTCATTCCTTTATCCCTTCATTCCTTCCTTTCTTTCTTCCTATCTCCTCCTATTTCTTCCTATCTTCCTTTTTCCCACCTTCCATCTATACATCCTTCCCTCCTCTCCTTCCTCTCCTAACATATATTTACCTTCCTTCCCCTTCACTCCTTCTTTCCTTCCTTTCTTTTTTTCCTTCACGCAAAAACAAAAGAAGAGCATAAGCAGAGAAAGAGAAGAGAGAAAGGGAAGAAAAAGGCGAGAAATGCTGGGAGGGAAAGCAAGCAAGGAGAGAGGCAAGGAGTACAGGAAAGAGGAGGAGAGAAAAGGGAGACATTGGGAGAGGGGAGAGGGGAAATGGGGAGAGAGAAGGGAGATAAAGGAGGGAAAACTGGTGGAAAGAGCAAGCAAAGAGAGAAAGAGACAAGCAGTACAGGCGAAGAGGAGGAGAGAAGAGGGAACGTGGGGAGAAAGGGAGAAGGGAGATGGGGAGAAAGGGGAAAGGGGGAGAGGGGAAAAAAGGAAGATAAACGAAAGATAAAGAAAAGAAGAACAAGCAAGGAGAGAGTAAGAGAGAGACAAGGAGTACAGACGAAGAGGGGGAGAGGGGTTAAGGGGACATGGGGAGAAAGGGGAGAGAAAGGGGAGAGGGGAGAAAAGGGAGAGAAAGGAAGAGCAAGCAAGTAGAGAGAAAGAAAGAGAGAGACAAATAGTACAGACGAAGAGGGGGAGAGGGGTAAAGGAAACAGGGGGAGAAAGGGGAAAGAGAGGAGAGAGGGAGAAAGGGAGGGAGAAAAGGGAGAGAAAGGAAGAGCAAGCAAGTAGAGAGAAAGAAAGAGAGAGACAAGTAGTACAGACGAAGAGGAGGAGAGGGTTAAGGGGACATGGGGAGAAAGGGGAGAGAGAGAGGGGAGAGAAAGGGGAGAGGGGAGAAAAGGGAGAGAAAGGAAGAGCAAGCAAGTAGAGAGAAAGAAAGAGAGAGACAAGTAGTACAGACGAAGAGGAGGAGAGGGTTAAGGGAACATGGGGAGAAAGGGGAGAGAGAGAGGGGAGAGAAAGGGGAGAGGGGAGAAAAGGGAGATAAACGAAAGATAAAGAAAAGAAGAGCAAGCAAGGAGAGAGAGAGAAAGAGAGAGACAAGGATTGTACAGACGAAGAGGAGGGGAGAAAAGGGAGATAAACGAAAGATAAAGAAAAGAAGAGCAAGCAAGGAGAGAGAGAGAAAGAGAGAGACAGAGGAGAAGAAGGGAGGGAGAAAAGGGACCTGGGGAGAAAGGGGAGAGAATGGGGAGTGGGGAGAAAAGGGAGATAAACGGAAGATAAAGAAAAGAAGAGGAAGCAAGCAGAGAGAGAGGAGTACAGACGAGGAGGAGAAGGGTTAAGGGGACATAGGGAGAAAGGGGAGAGAGAGAGGGGAGAGAGAAAGGGGAGAGAGATATAGTACCTTGCCGCTGGTGGGGAGAGCCATGAAGCAGGTTGCAAATAGCCGGAGCAAATAATGAGACTCTCGAACTGCATTACTTCACCATATCAACGCTTTGCAATATTGTTCCTCCCTCTCCCTCTCCCTCTCCCTCTCTCCCTTGGCAGTTTGATGAGTCTAAAGGGAGTGAGGGAGGGAGGGAAGGAGGGAGGCGGAGGGAAGGAGGGAGAGGGAGGCGAAGGAGGAAAATGTAAGGAATGTTGTCAAGGATGTAAATTAAGGATGCGAAGGTGACGAAGAGAGAGAGAGAGAGAGAGAGAGAGAGAAATAGATTAAAGGGAAAGAGAGAGAGAGAGAGAGGGAGCAGAGAGAGAAGAGAGAGAGAGAGAGAGAGAGAGAGAGAGAGAGAGTCTTCAGGAACCCGCCCTCAAAGACTGGATAGATTATGTAAATCCACAACTCACTTTTAAACAAGATATTCACGTGAGAGAGAGAGAGAGAGAGAGAGGGGGTGAAAGGATAACCACATCAACAAGAAACAACAAGAAAAACAACTATGATAATCACCACTATTTCTTTAACCACCACCTCCACTACCTCCACCACCTCCACCACCACCACCACCTCCACCACCACCACCACTATATAAATGTAACGACCCAACCACAATTGCATCATAACTTCACCACCATTATTATTACACACACACACACACACACACACACACACACACACACACACACATTTACGTAAACAAAGATATCATAACTAAATAAATAAAGAGAAAAAAAACATAAAAAATAAAGGGTAAGGATTGGCAATTGAGAGAGAGAGAGAGAGAGAGAGAGAGAGAGATGAGAAAGTATAGAGAATAAACAAGAAAGATTTATCACAGCGACACACACACACACACACACACACACACACACACACACACACACACACATGGCGGGTGCTGACTTGCGTGCTTTGTGAACAGAGAGAGAGAGAGAGAGAGAGAGAGAGAGAGAGAGAGAGAGCAATGGTTGTAGGGGGTGACATACGGAATACTGATGATACGACTCTCTCTCTCTCTCTCTCTCTCTCTCTCTCTCTCTCTCTCTCTCTCTCTCTCTCTCTCTCTCTCTCCCTTGATCGGCACTCCAGCCACGTCTAACAGTGTCGAGGTGTCATTATATTATTCTCTCTCTTGCCTAATCGATACTCGGGTTAAAGTTGGTTGGGTATTAGCGGCCCTGTGTGTGTGTGTGTGTGTGTGTGTGTGTGTGTGTGTGTGTGTGTGTGTGCGTGTGTGTGTTGCTAGGTTATGTATAGTGTGCGTTAGATAAGTGTGGCTAATGTTTTTTTTTTTTTTTCAGTAAGTGTGATGTCTTAGGACTGTTGTTGTTGTTGTTGTTGTTGTTGTATATACTATTGCTACTAATATTGATACTTCTACTACCATTGTTGCTTCTACTACAAATATTACTACTTCTACCACTACTACTACTACTACTACTACTACGACTACTACGACTACTACTACTATTACTACTACTACTACTACTATTACTACTACGACTACTACTACTACGACTACTACTACTACTACTACTACTACGACTACTACGACTACTACTACTATTACTACTACTACTACACTGATAAATGAGCAGTTACAGTGACACGTGTTGGTGATAGTGACGGTGATGGTGAATGACGATTGGTGATAGTGAGTGACGCTGACGTGATAGGGGCTGAGTGATGGTGAGGGATGGTGAGGGATGGTGATGGGTGGTGATAGTGATGGTGGAGGTGGTGGTAGTGGTGGTGGTGATGGTGGTTTGTTGTGATGTGATGGTGAGGGAAAGATGAAAGTTAGAGATGGGATGAAATGTGTGATAGTGAGTGAGATTGTGGTGAGACAGATAGTGGTGAGTGAGATAGTGGTAGTGGGTGAGATACTGTGATTGTGAGTGAGATAGTGTGGTTGTGAATGACATAGTGTGATTGTAAGATAGTGTGATTGTGAGTGACAGTGTGATTGTGACTGAGATAGTGTGATTGTGAGTGAGATAGTGTGATTCTGAATGATATAGTGTGATTGTAAGATAGTGTGATTGTGAGTGACAGTGTGATTGTGACTGAGATAGTGTGATTGTGAGTGAGATGGTGTGATTGTGAGTGAGATAGTGTGATTGTGGGTGAGATAGTGTGATTGTGGGTGAGATAGTGTGATTGTGGGTGAGATAGTGTGATTGTGGGTGAGATAGTGTGATTGTGAGTGAGATAGTGTGATTGTGAGTGAGATAGTGTGATTGTGAGTGAGATAGTGTGATTGTGAGTGAGATAGTGTGATTGTGATTGAGATAGTGTGATTGTGATTGAGATAGTGTGATTGTGGGTGAGATAGTGTGATTGTGATTGAGATAGTGTGATTGTGAGTGAGATAGTGTGATTGTGAGTGAGATAGTGTGATTGTGAGTGAGATAGTGTGATTGTGATTGAGATAGTGTGATTGTGAGTGAGATAGTGTGATTGTGATTGAGATAGTGTGATTGTGAGTGAGATAGTGTGATTGTGATTGAGATAGTGTGATTGTGATTGAGATAGTGTGATTGTGGGTGAGATAGTGTGATTGAGAGTGAGATAGTGTGATTGTGATTGAGATAGTGTGATTGTGATTGAGATAGTGTGATTGTGGGTGAGATAGTGTGATTGTGATTGAGATAGTGTGATCGTGAGTGAGATAGCGTGATTGTGAGTGAGATAGTGTGATTGTGAGTGAGATAGGGTGATTGTGAGTGAGATAGGGTGATTGTGAGTGAGATAGGGTGATTGGTAGTGAGATAGTGTGATTGTGATTGAGATAGTGTGATCGTGAGTGAGATAGTGTGATTATGATTGAGATAGTGTGATTGTGAGTGAGATAGTGTGATTGTGAGTGAGATAGGGTGATTGGTAGTGGTATAGTGTGATTGTGAGTGAGATAGTGTGATTGTGAGTGAGATAGGGTGATTGTGAGTGAGATAGGGTGATTGTGAGTGAGATAGGGTGATTGAGAGTGAGATAGGGTGATTGAGAGTGAGATAGTGTGATTGTGAGATAATGGTAGTGGGTGAGATAGTGTGATTGTGAGTGTGACAGTGTGATTGTGAGTGTAATAGTGTGATTGTGAGTGAGATAGTGTGAGTGGGAGACAAAGGTAATGAGGGAGATAGTGATTGTGAGTGAGATAGTGTGACTGTGAGTGAGGTAGTGATGAGGTATATGTGACTGTGAGGTAAAGGAATGGAAAACTTCGTAATAATATCCTTGTACATAAACGAATACTATAGTAGGGTTTTTTTAAGTTTTTCCCTTAAATCAACACTCACAAAAAAGTTCCTATTAACTTTGTACATAAATGGATACAACAGTTTTTTTTTTTCAATCTTAAAAAAAACAATGCAGTAGTTCTTGTTAATATTGCATGCAAATTAATGAGGTTCCTGATCATTACCAAATATAGAAGTTCTTTTTCTTATTTTGGCATAGAAGTAAAAAAAATGCTAATCTTGAGCGAAAAGGAAGACAGTTTATTACCAATCTTGTACATGAAATAAGAATGAAATGATTGTCTTTTTATTATGGAAGATAAATATGGAAAGACAAGAAGATACAAGATGACACAAACAAACGAACAAATATAATAATTAACGAGGTAAGCACGCACACCCAAAAAATAGATAAATGAATAAGGCGCAACAGAAGATGATCAAGAATTGTTTTAAGGAGACATGTGCTATATATTATTACAGAAAATTATGATAATGATGATGATGTGGATGAGGATGATTGTGATGATGATAATAGTCGTAGTAGTAGTAGTAGTAGTAGTAGTAGTAGTAGTAGTAGTAGTAGTAGTAGTTTCATTTTCTTAATTCACTTTCTTCTTATTATTACTGTTATTCCTTATATTTCTTTTCCCTGTTCATTTCCTTTTCCTTTATCCAGTTTCTCTACAAAGCGATTTCAAAAGTTTGTTATAGTGTGTGTGTGTGTGTGTGTGTGTGTGCGTGTGTGTGTGTTCGCCATTGGTGGTCTGGCAGAATTGTGAATCGTGAGAGAGAGAGAGAGAGAGAGAGAGTTGAATTGTGAGAGGTGAAGGAAGGAGAGAGCATTGTTGAATCGTGGACTGGTTGTCTGCACTGTCAACATCACCTCGCTCTCTCTCTCTCTCTCTCTCTCTCTCTCTCTCTCTCTCTCTCTCTCTCTCTCTCTCCTCCTCTCTCTCCTCCCCTCTCCTCCCCCCCCTCTCTCTTTATCTTACACTTCCTCAGCTCCTCCTCCTCCTCCTCCTCTTTCTCTACTAAAAACCATCTTTCTCTACCACAGTCACCACTACTACCGCTACTACCGCTACTACTCCCACTACTTCTACTTCTACAACTACTACTACCGCTACTACTCCCACTACTTCTACTTCTACAACTACTACTACCGCTACTACTCCCACTACTTCTACTTCTACAACTACTACTACCGCTACTACTCCCACTACTGCTGCATAGTACTACTTACTACTACTACTCTACTACTGCTAATGACGAAAACGCGTTTGATAGTAACCGAAGAGAAGAAGAACTAGAAGAAGAAGAAGAAGAAGAAGAAGCGGAGGAAGAAAGGAAAACACAAGATAGGAAGAAGAAAATTATTATGAGCAAGAAAATAAAGAAGAGGAAAAAGTTTGAGAGGAAAGACGAACGAAAGAAAACAACAACAACAACAACAACAACAACAACAACAACAACAACAACAACAACAACAACAACAATAACAACAACAACAAAGAGAGAGAGGGAGAGAGAGAAAGAGAGCGAAAGAGAGAGAGAGAAAATGAGAGTGAAGAAAACGAAAAAATTGAATGGGAACGAGAGAAAAAAAAAGTGAGAAAGATAAAATAAAGAAAAAGAACGAGAGAGAGAGAAAACTATACACCAACACGCAATATAGAAGAGAGGAAGGAGAAAAT
>NC_066538.1:7722425-7724925 GCF_024679095.1 Eriocheir sinensis
TTTTTTTTCTGTCCTTTCCTTCCTTTCTTCCGTCTTATCCTTCCTTCCTTCCTCCCTTTCTTCCATCTTTCCTTTTTTCCTTCCTTCCTTTCTTCCTATCTTTCCTTCCTTCCTTACTTCCTTCCTACCTTATACCTTATTTTTCCCTCCTTCCTTCCTTTCTTCCATCGTTCCTTCTTTCCTCCCTTCTTTCACCTTCCTTTCCTTCCTTCCTACCTTTCTTCCTACCTTATACCTTCTCCGTTCCCTCCATCCTTCTCTCCTTCACCTTCCTTCCTTCACCTTCCTTCATGCCTTCCTTCACACTGGGCGAATCCACTTGCCCAAGAACCGGGCCGGGCGGGGGAGTCCACATAAAAAGAGAGGAAAAAAATATAAAAAATAATAAAACTCAAAATCATATAAACCATTTCTTAAACCATTTCTTTCCTCCACTTTTGGGCTGAAGGAAGGAAGTTAAGTCTATTTCCTTTAAGAGTGGCTGGAGGGAGGGAAGGAAGGAAGGAAGGAAGGAAAGAAGGCGACTCTGGTATATATATATGAATACTTTTTTTTCACTTTTCTTTTTTTTCCTTCTCTTTTTCTCTCCTTTTTTTTCCCTCCCTCCCTCTCTCTGTCTTTCTCCATTTTGAAATCTAGTTGATATGTTTGATACTTTTTTTACTTTCCTTTTTTTTCCTCCTTATTTTTCCTCTCTCCATTTACCTCCCTCACTTTTTCTCCTTTTTTCCCTCCCCTCTTTTTTTCCTTCCTCTTTTCTCTTTCTTCTTCCTCTTTTCCTCTTATCAATTTTCTCTTTTTTTCCTTTCTGAGCTTTTTTTTTCTCTCCCTCTTTATCCCTTCACTTTCGATTTCTTTATTTTCCTCCTCTATTTTCCCTTCCCTCTTTATTCTTCCTCTTTCCTCTTTCTTCTTCCTCTTTTCCTCATATCAATTTTCCCTCTTTTCCTTTTTGATCTTTTCTTTTTCTCCCTTTACTTTCAACTTCTTTCATTTCCTCCATTATTTTCCCTTCCGTCTTTCCCTCCCCTCTCTTTTCTCCCTCCCTCTTTCCCCCCCTTTACACCCCCTCTTTTTCCCCTCCCTCTTTTCACCGCTCTTTTTCCACCCTCTCTTCCCTCCCCATCTTTTCCCTCCCTCTTCTTTCCCCTCTTTTCCTCCCACTTTTTCCTCTTTTTCTCCTTCTCTTTCACCCCCTCCCTCGTTTTCCCTCCCTCTTCTTTCTCCTTCTTCTTTTTCCTTTCCTCTCTCTTCCTCCTTTTTCTTCTTCGGGCGAGTCCATTCCTTGATTATGGGGCGGAGGAGGGGGAGAGGGGGAGGGAGAGGGGAGAAGGGGGATCCTGCGAATATTTTTTTTTGGGGGGGAGGGAGAGGAGGGAAGGGGCGAGTCCATTTTCAGTAAGAGGTGGGGGGAGTCCTCCTCTTCTTCCTCTTCCTCCTCTTCCTCTTCTTCCTCTTTGATGTGTTTTGAGAAGTCCATTTGCTCAAGTAGGGGAGTCCACGTGGGTGTAGGGGGGAGGGGGTGGGGCGGAGGGGGAGGGGAGGGGGGGAGGGGGAGGGGAAGAAAGGGGAGGGGGTGGTGGGGAAGGGGGTTGTATAGGGAGGGGAGGAAGAGGGGGTGGGTGTTTGTGTATGTGTGTGTGTTGTGTGTGTGTGTGTGTGTGTGTGTGTGTGTGTGTGTGTGTGTGCGTGTGTTTGTGCGTGTGTCAGGAGCAGTGGGTTGGAACTTGCCGCATAAATCAGTGTTCAGAATAAGTTTTAATATACCTCTCTCTCTCTCTCTCTCTCTCTCTCTCTCTCTCTCTCTCTCTCTCTCTCTCTCTCTCTCTCTCTCTCTCTCTCTCTCTCTCTCTCTCTCTCTCTCTCTCTCTCTCTCTCTCTCTCTCTCTCTCTCTCTCTCTCTCTCTCTCTCTCTCTCTCTCTCTCTCTCTCTATCTCTCTCTCTCTCTCTCTCTCTCTATCTCTATCTCTCTCTCTCTCTCTCTCTCTCTCTCTCTCTCTCTCTCTCTCTCTCTCTCTCTCTCTCATAATTATAGTTTTATTTTAATTTCTTACGTAGTTTTCTTTTCCTTTGTTTCTTATTATTTTCTTTTTTTCTATTTTCTTATTTTTCTTATTATTTACTTTTTATTTTCAACTAGATTTTATTTTCTGATTATGTGTTTGTGCTATCTCTTCTTTACCTCTTTTATTACTTTTCTTCTTTTATCCTTTTTATCTTTATTACTACCATTTCTATACCTTCCTTCTTCCTTCCTCTCTTCCTTTTTCTTTCTTCTTTTAACAAACTAAGGAATCCAACAAAACAATCACTTTCTCCTCCTTCTTCCTTCCTCTCTTCCTTTTTCTTTTTTAACAACTAAGGAATCCAGCAAACAATCTTTTCTCCCTCTTCCTCTTCTTTCCTCCTCTTCCTTTCTTCCTTTTTTTTTCCCTCCTACATTTTTTCTCGTCCTTCCTTTTCCTTTTCCTTCCTATTTCTTGATAGCTTTCCTTCCAT
>NC_066538.1:7729925-7732425 GCF_024679095.1 Eriocheir sinensis
AATTGTTTTTGTCTATGTTATTATTTTGTTATTTTTTGTATTGTTGTTCATTACTGTGTGTTTGTTTTCTTTTTTTTTACCTTGAGATGTATTTTTCATCATTGATTATATTTCTATTTTATTAACTTCATTCATGTGTCGATGTATATAAATATGTTAGTGTGTTCAGTTTAACTTCTTTCTTTTTATTCTTTTTTTCCCTCCTTCGTAAATATCTATCTCTTGTTATCTATCATTCAAGTTGTCTATGTCTATTTATCTCTCTGTTCATCTATCTATTCTACCAATCTATCTACATATCTGTTTATTATTGTCTATCTTCCTCTTTATCTCTATTCAGTATATATTCCTTTTCTCTTTAATCTCTCTCTCTCTCTCTCTCTCTCTCTCTCTCTCTCTCTCTCTCTCTCTCTCTCTCTCTCTCTCTCTCTCTTCCTTCCTTCGTTAATCCCAAATGCTCTTTAAATATTCATTCTATAATTCTTCCTGCATTCTCCTCCTCCTCTTCTTCCTCCTCCTCCTCTTTATCTCTTCTATTCATCTATTCCTTTATCCATCCGCTCATCTCTCTGTTATCTGCTTGTCTGTTTGTACCCCTTACTTAGTGAAAATGGGTTAGTAGTAGAGGTAGTAGTAGTAGTAGTAGTAGTAGTAGTAGTAGTAGTAGTAGTAGTAGTAGTAGTTGCTGTTCCTTCTCCTATATTCCTTTTTCCATCTTCTAATAATCTCTTCCATCTTTCCTCCTTATTACCATCCGCTCTTCCTCCCCCTCTTCCTCCTCTTCCTCCTCCTCTTCCTCTTCCTCCTCCTCCATACTTTCCTCTAAGCAAATAAGATCGATTAACCTTAGGGTACGAATGAGAGAGAGAGAGAGAGAGAGAGAGAGAGAGAGAGAGAGAGAGAGAGAGAGAGAGAGAGAGAGAGAGAGAGAGAGAGAGAGAGAGAGAGAGAGAGAGAGAGAGAGAGAGAGAGAGAGAGAGAGAACTTAACAGCCAACATTGACATTTGAGGCGTGAAGGAAGGAGAAGGAGGAGAAGGAGGAAGAAGAAGAAAAGGAGGAAGAGAAAAAAAAAAAGAGCGTGACAAGAGAGAATTTGGGGAACGGAGGAAAAATGAATGATGGAGGAAATAAAGATAAGAGAATAAGACACCAAAGAAAGAGAAAATCAGGAAGCGAATTTGGTAACGAAGTGCAAAAAGGAAGAAGCGAAGAAAAGAAAGAAAGGAAGAAAATAATAAAAGAAAAAATGCGAGGGAGAGAAAAGATGAAGGAAAGAAACTGAAGGAAAATTATGAAAAGAATGGAAAAATAAACGCAAAGACAAAGAACGAAAATAAAAATGATGATAAAAGAGGAAATGGAAGAATATGGAGGGAAACAGAAGGATAGAAAAAAAAGAAAAGGAAAAGAAAAAAGAAGAGGAAGAAGACGTGGAGAAAACAGTGTAAGCAAGAGAAGAATGAAATGAGGAAGAGGAAGAGAGAAAAAAAAGAGACATAAGAGGAAAAGGGAAATCAAGAGGAAAGGTAGAGGTGGAAAAAAAAGAAAAAAAAGAAAACTGTAAAGCAAAGAACTGGAAAAGACAAAAAAAGGAATAAGAGGAATGAGAGAAAGTAAGAAAAAAGAAGAAGATGAATATAAAGAATGTAAGATAATAAAAGAAAGTAAAAAAATAAATAATAAAAAGAAAAGATAAAGAAACGGGAAAAAAGAAAGGGAAGAAAAAGAGTAAGAATGTGAAGCGAAGTAAAGGAAAAGACACTCAAAGAAAAGAAGACAAAGAAAATAAAGACGAACAAGAATGAGAAGAATAACAATGAGAACCAAAGGAAAGGGAAGGAAAAGAATGGAATAGGCGAGAGAATTAAAGAAAGAGGAAGAGGTTAGGAAGAAGAAAAGGAAAGGACGAAAAAAGAGGAAATGAGGAATAAAGTAAGACGAAGAATGGAATAACAGGAAGAAGGAAGGAAAGAGGAAGAGGGGGAGGTAAAGAAGAGGAGAAGACAAAAAATGAGAAGTAAAGGAAAATAAGACAGCAACAGAAAGGAATAAGAAGAGGAGAAATAAGAAAAGTAGGAGAAAGAAGAGGAGGAAAAAAGAACGAAGAATAGAAAAGAAGGAAGAGGAAAAATATAAAGTAGAGTAAAGAAAAGACAGACAGAGAAAGGAATAAGAGGAAGAAAAATAAGGAAGAGGAAGAGGAAAAGAAGAGGAATAAAAGAACGAAGAAAAGAATGACGAAAGGAAAGAAAGAAGGTTAAGTAAAGAAAAGGCAGTAAAAGGAAGGAATAAGGAAGAGGAAGAGGAAAAGGAAGAGGAAAAAAAGAACGAAGAAAAGAAAAGAACGAAGGAAGAGGAAGAAGCAGAGTAAAGAAAGGAATAAGAAGAAGAGAAATAAGGAAAGGAAGAGGAAGAGGAAGAGGAAAAGAAAGAGGAGTTTATCGAAGTGGTTTGAACTCGCGAACGGAGCAGTTGAGGCTCCATAACACCTGTCTCGGG
>NC_066538.1:7734925-7737425 GCF_024679095.1 Eriocheir sinensis
TATCTCTTTATCTATCTATCTATCGTTCTTTCTTTTTCTTTCTATCTATCTATCTATCTATCTATCTATCTATCTATCTTTCTTTCTTTCTTTCTTTCTTTCTTTCTTTCTTTCTTTCTTTCTTTCTTTCTTTCTTTCTATCTATCTATCTATCTATCTATCTATCTATCTATCTATCTATCCCTTACCAGTTACTTGACCCTCATCCTCCCTTCTACCAAATAGCCTCCTCCTCCTCCTCCTCCTCCTGAGTCACCGGTCACACAAGTGGTCAAGTGATCGTAATCTTTATCTGGTTTGATACGGAGGAGGAGGAGGAGGAGGAGGAAGAGGAGGAGGGAGGAAGAGATGAGTAGCCGGCTGTAGTTTATGCTTTTTTTCTCTTTTTAAACTATTGGAGAAGAAAAAATGTTGGAATAATTCAGGTGGAAATACGAAAATGATGATGATGATGAAGAGAAAGTGAAAAGGAGGAGAAAAAAATAAGTATGAAGAATAATGAATGGAAATGAAAATGAGAAAAAAAAGAAAAAGTAATACGAAGACTAAGAGGGAATATAAAAAGAAGGAAATAGGAAAATACGAAAAATGAAGAAAATTGGAGAAAAGGAGAAAAAAATACGAAGATGGTGAAGAAAAATGAAAAAGAAGAAGAAAAAGAGAACTACAAGGACGAAGATTAAGATAAAAGAAGAAGAAAGGAAATTGGAAAATACGAATAGTGGAGAAAAATGGAAAAAAAATAGAAAGGAAAAAAGAGATACGAAGATGATGATGGAAGATGAAAAAGAAGAAGAAAAAGAGAACTACGAGGAAGATTAAGATAAAAGAAGGAAGAAATGACAGAAAAAAATCGAATAGTGAAGAAAAATAGAGAAAAAAATAAGATAATGAAGAAAAACGAAAAACAAAAGAAAAAGAGAAACCCGAAGATAAAAGATGAAGAAAGAAAATAGAAAAATATGAATAGTGAAGAAAAATGAAGAAAAAAAGAAAAACAAAGAAATAGTACCCATCACCACTACCACCTCCACCATCATCATCATCATCATCACCATCATCGTCGTTATCTCTCACTACGTATTTTTCTATTACAAACTTTTTCCCGCCCTCCGTTTTCTTATCGCCCGTTTTCTTTCATGAGCCTTAAGGGCAGTATAAGCTAATAATGAAGACAATTATTTTTTCTCTCTGCTCCCCCACCCCCCACCCCCATCCTCCCCCTCCCCAGGTGTGCCGGCAATATCCCTCACCTGTTACCTGCCCGTGATTGCCTGGGCTGATGAACAAGATCGAGAGGCGAGATAACGTGAGGAGGAGACGAGTAGCCATGACGAAGCGGCTCACACGACTACTACCACTACTACTACTATTACTACTACTACTACTTTTACTATTACTACTATTACTACTACTACTATTACTGTGTGTTGTTGTTGCTACTACTTCTGAAAATCAACAAAACCTAATGTGTGTAGAGAAGGAAAAAGACAGTGAAAGAGAAGGAATAAGAGGAAGAGGGAAAGGAAGAAGGAGTAGACGAGGGAGAGAAGTAAGAAGTGGAGCAAAGAAAACAATCTGGATCTGGATTTATGATACGCAGGGCACTTTTTTTCAGGTGCATAACACGCATATTTTGTGTTGGCTGTTGGGGGGACGGGGGAGCCGAGTGTGCAGGGGAGGGAAGTGAATCAAGTGTAATTGTTAGTTTTGGTGTGTTGTGGTGACAAGTGAGTGTGTATTTGTTTTCTGAATGAGTCTATTGTACCGCAGTCTAAAATCTGTTGAGGGAGGCTGTTCCAGTCACGTATGGTGCGTGGAAAGTATGAGTGCCTGTATGCGTCAGTGTTAGTGTGATATGTTTGGTATTTATGGATGTGTGTGTTACGAGTATGTTGACTGTTTGCGTTGTGAAGGTATGTTTGTGGGTCAATGTCGATGTGAGTGTTTGTGATCTTGTACATAAGTGTAAGTCTGTGTGCTTGTCTGCGTATGTGAAGAGGGTCCATGTTTATCTGTTGTTTGATCCGTGTTGTGATGCCAGGCGTTCGAGTGTAATTGTTTGTAATGAACCTAGCCGCCTTGGTGTTGAGATTGTTCTAACCTATCAATGTTCCTGTGTGTGTAAGGATCCCACACCGTGGAGCAGTATTCAAGTGTTGGTCTCACAAAAGTGTCATAGGCTACGTATTTAATGTCAGGTGTGCAATTATGTAAATTCCTCCTCAGGAACCCCAGAGTTCGGTTGGCTGTGGCACTTATGTGGTCTATGTGAGTGTTGAACTTTAGGTTAGTGGAGAGGTGGACACCAAAATACTTGTGTGTGTGCACTGATTCTAGTTTTGAATTATGGAAAGTGTAAGTGTGATGGATGGGGTTGTGAGCTCTGGTGAATCTTAATAGTTTACATTTGTCTGGTCGGAAATGCATCTGCCAGGTGCGCTCCCACCGCTGGAGGGCGTCCAAGTCTTTTTGTAGCAGTCTGCAGTCGTCAGTAGTC
>NC_066538.1:7742425-7782425 GCF_024679095.1 Eriocheir sinensis
CCAAGGGTGTGAATTAAGGTTTTCGGAAAGGGGGAGGAGGGAGGTAAAGGGGGGTGGAGGGAAGGGGAAGGGGAAGGGGAGGGAAGGGGAAGGGGGGAGGGGGGGGAGGAAACAAGGGTAGCATCTCTTTATTTGTCCAGTGGGATCGTGTTAATATAATGATGGTGATTCTCTCTCTCTCTCTCTCTCTCTCTCTCTCTCTCTCTCACTCTCTCTCTCTCTCTCTCTCCTCTCTCTCTCCTCCTCTCTCTCTCTCTCTCTCCTCCCTCCTCTTCCCTCTCTCCCTCCTCCCTCATCTCTCTCTCCCCTCCCTCCTCTTCCTCTCCTCCCCTCCCTCCTCCTCCCTCTCCTCCTCTTCCTTCCTCCTCCTCCTCCTCCTCCTCCTCCTCCTCCAGGACTTATTTCCCTACCTTTACTCCATTTTTCTCTTCCCTCCCTTCCTCCTCTTCCTCTCTATCCTGTGTGTGTGTGTGTGTGTGTGTGTGTGTGTGTGTGTGTTTCGTAAGTTCACGTCGTCAATAGTTCTAATCTCCAACACCTCTGACTCTTCCTCCGCTTCCTCCTCCGCCGCACATTACATAGTACTATACACACACACACACAACACACACACACACACACCTTCCTTTTTCTTCCTCTTCCTTCCCCTCCTTCCCCCTACTCCCTACTCCTTCCCTTACCTCCCCTTTCTTTCCTTTCTTCCCCTACCAACTCCTCTTTTCCTCTACCTCCCCCTTCTATCCTTTTCCTCCCCCTCCTCTCCCCCTTTTCCTCGTCCTTTCCCTTCCTCCCCCTCCTCCCCCTACTTCTTCCTTCTCCCTATCTTACCCCTCCTTTACCTTTACCCTTCTTTCCCTTCCCTCTTCTTCCTTCCCCTACCTCTCTCTCCTCTCCCTTGCTTCCCTTCCTTCCCTTATATCCCCATTCTTCCTCTTCCACCCCTTCTTTACCCTACTTCCCTTCCTTCCCTTCCTTCCCTCATTTCCCATTCTTCCTCTTTCCTCCCTTCTTTACCCTACTTCCCTTTCCTTCCCTGATCTCCCCATTCTTCCTCTTCCTCCCCTTCTTTACCCTCCTTCCCCTCCCTCCCCCTTCCTTCCCTCATTTCCCCATTCTTCCTCTTCCTCCCCTTCTTTACCCTACCTCCCCTCCCTCCCCCTTCCTTCCCTTATTTCCCCATCCTTCCCTTTCCTCCTATTCTTTACCCTCCCTCCCTTCCCTCATTTCCCCATTATTCCTCTTCCTCCCTTCTTCCCCTCCTCCTCCCTCCCTCCCCTCCTTCCCCTCCCTACGCTATTTCCCCGTGTGTTTTATCGCTGGGTTCCGCGTCGCTGTGTTTCGTCCGCCCGACACTCAACATAACGCGGCACTTTAGGCTCGTTGAACTAATTCCTGTGACGCTGAACGAAACTTATTGACCTTTTGGGGCCGGGGAGCGGAATAGATGCAGTTGTTTTTGTTGATTTTTTTTTTTTTTTTTGTGTGTGTGTGTGTGGGTGTGTGGCGGGGGAGTGGGGGTATGAGGGTGGGGATGGTGGGGGGAGGGGTGGTTTTGTGTGTGGGAGGGGTGATTGTGTTTTCGTGTGTGTGTGTGTGTGTGGCGGGGGAGTGGGGGGATGAGGAGGGATGGTGGGGAGGGAGGGAGGGTGGTTGTGTGTGTGTGTGTGTGTGTGTGTGTGTGTGTGTGTGTGTGTACACACACACACACACACACACACATAAACGGTTTATTGCATGAAGTACACACACACACACACACACACACACACACACACACACACACACAGGCCCTCACTATTCCCCTCTCCCCGTTCCGCTCCTCCTCCCCACACAGTTTCCTTCCCCTCCTCCTCCACCCCTCCTCCCCTCACCGAAGTAAATGATCACTGCTCGCTAAACCGAAACCGGATCACACAAAACCGGACTCGGCTCAACCGTAACCGGACCCGGATCAGCGCCTTCACCGGACCCGGCTCGCCGCTCTAATATGTCCGGCTAACCTGGCTTTGGGTCGAGTGAGGTCATGTCGCCTTCCATCCGAATTAAAAGAAAAACGCCGGCCGGTTATCCTCCGAATCCGAACGCGTGTCATACGAGAATCCGGTTGAGTGAGGAGGAATATTTATAGCCGCGCTGGATCACGCTAATGCACCTGTTGGGGGGGGGGGGTTAGGGGGGGGAGGAGGGGGAGGAGGAGGAGGAGGAAAGGGAAGAGGTAGTGGTGGTGGTGGAAGAGTTGATGCATGACACTTGAAAACACACACACACACACACACACACACACACACACACACACACACACACAGACAGACAGACACACACACACAAATGCAGACACGCAGCTACACACACAAGAAAAAATCGTCTGAACATCAACAGTTAGAGAGAACACACACACACACACACACACATATACACACACACACACACACACACACACATAAGCAGACAAAGATAGACAAGATACAGGAACAAAGACACACACATAGAAACACACGCAGACATAGACAAAAACACAGGCTAGCTCAGACAGACAGACAAACACACATACATACATACATACAGAGAGACAGACAGGGTTAGTGCATTTAGTTTCGGTTCGGATAATTCTGGTAATGTTCACAAATCCGAGGTGACTCGAATGGACGCGGCGGCGAAGCTTCGGGCGCGGTTCGGAATGGATGAGTGAGTGAGTGTGGCTGAGCCGGGACCGGAAGGGGCGGATGAACGGATGAACAGGGGGGGAAGGGGGATGGCGGGAATAGTAGAGAAAAGTGGAAGGGGAGGGAAGGGGATGACAAAAGTGGAAGAGGGAGGGATAAAAGAAAAGGGGGGAAGGGGGAATGGGGAAGAGAAAGGGGGGTTAGAGAAAGGGGGGAAGAGAAGGGATTGTTAAAGATGGTGGGGGGGGGGGAAGGAATAGACGGGAGGGTAGAGGGGGAGAAGGGAGGTGGAAAGGAAAGGGGTAGATGGAAGGGGAAGAGGTAAAAGGGAGGAAAGGGAGGGGAGGTAAAATATGGGGTAGGGGAAGGGTAAGGGAAGAAGTAGTAGAGGGGAGGTGGAAAGGGAGGAGGAAGAGGCAGAAGCGGAAGGGAGAGGGAGAGAAGAGAAATGAGGGAAGGGGAGGAGGTGAAAGGGGAAGAGGAAGGAGGAAAAGGTAAAAGGGAAGTTGAGGGGGGAAGATGTGGAAGGGGGCGATAAGAAATGGGTAAAGGGTGGAAAGGAGGGAGAGGGGAGGAAGGGAGAGATGAGGTGAGGGGTAGAGATAGGGAAATGGAGGAAGAGGAGGAGGGGAGGGTGCAGGGAGGATGAAGAAAAGGTGGAAGGGGAAGAAGAGATAGAGAAGAAGATAGAGAATGAGGAGTGTTGAGGGGAGGGTGTAGTGAGTGGAGGAAAGGAGGGGGGAAGGAAGAAAGGAAGGAAGAGAGAGAGAGAGAGAGAGAGAGAGAGAGAGAGAGAGAGAGAGAGAGAGAGAGAGATGATGAAGAAAAGTTTTAAAAATGACTGATTCTAAAATATATATATAAAAATTTGTTCATCCTGGTGTGTGTGTGTGTGTGTGTGTGTGTGTGTGTGTGTGTGTGTGTGTGTGTGTGTGTGTGTGTGTGTGTGTGTGTTAGCCAGTCACTCACTCGCTCCCTCATCCGAATCATCTGAGCGAAGCCTCGAGATACGCTTCGAGGCTCGGCTCTCTTTACATAACAGTGATTTTCGTGTTCGATCCTAATAGTCGCGCATATATTTTTGTTAAGTGAGCAAAGTGTAAAGTGCATACTTGACCCGGAGTTTATAAGTGGCTGAAGGGCTCGAACGGGGATGATGGTAATATGGTTGGTAGTGAGTCTTTCTTTTTTTTTCTTTTACCATAATCTGCCTTACTGTAAAAAAAAAAAAGTAGGACTCATCAATGGGTTAGGCAGATAGATAGATAGATAGATTGACAGATAGATAGATTGACAGATAGATAGATAGATAGATAGATAGATAGGTTGATAGATACAGACAGGTTGAAAGATAGATACAGATAGGTTGATAGATGGATTGATAGATAGACGTAATTTTTGTTTTGTGTATTATTTCTTCATTCTTGATATCTTTATTTATTTATTTTGTATTTATTTATCCGTCTTTATATATACCTGCTTAACTATATGGGAACACTTACTTTTATCATTCTTTGTTTACTTTTTTTCATTTATTTATTTCTGGATAGTAAATTATTATGACATTTTCTAAAACAACATTAACACGTATAGTTACTGGGGAGTATTTTTTGACTTGGGATAGATAGTTCACCTCTCAACCTTTTTTTATATCTGAATTCCTTTTTTTATATCTTGAATTCCCCTTTTTTATTTGTTTACCTTTCATTCCTGGATTACCTGTTTCCCTGATGCTAATTGTCCCTTTCTACAGGTAACTCGGCATCCCCACACCTGAGGACACCTGGAGAACACCTTAACCAACACACGCACGCACACCCAGGTAAGAACACTAATTACTTTCTTACTTTCATAGTGTCCCCTTCTCCCCCCTTCACCCCCTTCGCCTTCCCTCCTCCCCTTTCGCTCCTCTTCCCGTTTTCCTTCTCCTTTTTCCTTCACCCTTTTCCTTACCTCATATTCCTCCCCGTTTTCCTTCTCTCTTTTCCCTCTTTCTTTTCCCTCTCTCTTTTTCTTCCCCCTCTTCCTTCCCTTTTTTCTCTCCGTTTTCCTTCCCTTTTTTCTCCCCCTTTTCCTTCCCTTTTTCTCCCCCTTTTCCCTCCCTCGTTTTCCACCCCTTTCCCCTCCCTCTTTTTTCTCTCCCCTTTCCCTCCAAATATTTCCTCCTCTTTTCTCTCCTTTTCCTCCCCTTTTCCCTCCAAATATTTCCCCCCTCTTTCTTCCTCCCTTTTCCCTCTCCCTTTCCCCCCTTCCAACCCCCTTTCCTCTAACCTATACCCACTTCCCCTCCTTCCCTTGTCTCTCACCACCTCCCCATCTTCTCTCACACCCCCCTCAGCCTCTCTCCCACTACCCCCTCTCCCCTCCCCCTCCCTTCCACCATGTTGTGACGTCATAGGTAAACACACGCAGGCGCACTCGTTGATGCATGACGGAGCAAAAAAAAAAAAGAAAATCATGTTCATCTCTACGTGTTATTTTTTATGCGCGTCATTTATGAGTCTGGCTTTATTAATTGATTGGAAACGCGGCCTAATGACATAATTCAATAAGGGTGGTATTAATATTTTCGGCGTATAATGAGAATATGATGTTTATTTTTTTTTTCAATCTGTGGAGAGAATGCTGTGAAATCGTACACTTTTAGCTTAATTAACTCGATTACTATAGTTGTTGTTATTAATATTATTACTGCTATTATTATTATTACTACCATTCTTATTATTACTACTACTACTACTACTACTACTACTACTACTACTACTACTACTACTATTACTACTACTACTACTACTACTACTACTACTACTACTACTACTACTACTACTACTACTACTATTACTACTACTACTACTACTACTACTACTACTACTACTACTACTACTACTACTACTACTACTACTGTTATTCTCATTATCATTATCATCAGTACTATTTCTCTTTTTTATAATTTGTGTTTTGTTGCATTACTGAAAATTTGGCAGCTACATTACACACACATTTTTTTCTTATTCTTTTTAATATATTTGCTCTCTCTCTCTCTCTCTCTCTCTCTCTCGCATATTTAGGGTCCCCGGGCTAACTAGATGTCGAATATAAAGGACCAAATTAAGCCAGGTGGACCAATGCTCACCTGAAATATTATGTTAATATCACCTGTGACCCTCTGACCAACACCCCCTAACACCTCCTTCCCCTTCTCTATGACCTCCTGAACCCCTCCCCTACGCTGACTGGACCCTCCTTCCCGACCCCTCCTTCTGGCCTCTCCCCTCAACTCTCCCCTCTCCTTCCCCCCTCCCCTCTCTTCTCTCTGACCTCCTCCTCCTCCTCCTCCTCCTCCCTCATGACTGACCCCTCTTTGTCTGATTAACCCCCAAACCCCTCCCCTTCTTCCCCTCCGCCCCTTTCCCCCTCCACTCCTCCCCTTCATTCTGACCACCTCTTAACCCCCTCCTCCCATCTTTCCTTCACCGCCACCCCCTACCTCCCTTTTATTCTCACTCCTACTCTAAACCCCACAACAGGCTAACCATCTCCCCACCCCTCCTCACCCTCTCACTCCCCTTCCCCCTGAAACCCCTCCACCCTCCCTTTTCCCCTTTTCTCCCCTTCTTTGGCCATCCCTCCCCTTCTCTCCCAGTTCTAACCCCTAATCCCCATTATCTTCCCCCTTCTCCCCTTGGCCATTCCCCTTACTCGTGTCTTCCCCTTAGACCATTCTTATCTTCCCCTTACCTTCCACTCCACCCCTTAAAATATCCCTCCCCCTAGTCACTCCCTTCTCCCCTCTTCCTTCTTTACTCTCCCCTTTCTCCTCTTCCTCCTCTTCCCCTACCTTGCCTCTCCCAACGTGACCTTTTGCATCCTTTCTCCTAGTCGTTCCTCTTCCATACCTCCCCCTCTCTCCTCTCTTGCCGCCTCCTCTCCCTTCCCTCCCCTTCCTTCTCATCCCTTCCCCCCTCCGTCTCCTCCTCTTAAAATTATAATAACAAGCTTGTATGTATTCTGTTGTGTGTGTGTGTGTGTGTGTGTGTGTGTGTGTGTGTTCTGATTTGCTTTATTTCATGTTTTGTGTTTTAATTTCATTGCAGGAAATCAGTATGTGAAATGTATATATGTGCCTGTGTGCGTGTGTGTGTTCGTGTGAGTTCTCTGCTATTATTATTATTATTATTATTATTATTATTATTATTATTATTATAGTTTTTTTTACCTAGATTCAGATTTATAGATGTGTGGTACTCCAGCGTCCATAGTTTGCACGGTAATGTAATGTGATAAGTACGGAAGGGGCGAGGAAGGGTAACGCAATCTCATGAAGGTAAACGGAAAATGAAAGAAAGAAAATCAAAAGACAGGTAATGACAAAAACAAGGGAAGTTAATTAAAACGAAAAAAAATCGAACCAAAGAATACTAAATAAAAACGATATAAGAATGAAACAAAGAAAAAATAGAGAAAATATAAAGCAACAAAACAGAACAAAGAAATTAGAATAAAGATGCAGCAAAACAACAAAGAAAAACTAGAAAAGATAATAAAGAAAACAATACAAAACGGGACAAAAAATATGAATTAAAGAAGGGAAAACAAAGAAAGATGATTATAAAGGAACAAAGTAAGAAGACAAATAGAAACAAAAAAAAGAGAAAGAAAAACTAAAAGAAAACAAAGAAATGGCAATTAAAGCAACAAACAAAAAAATGTAATAAAAATTAAAACCTAAAAAAGAAATTCTGAAAAAAGAGAATCAAGCAAATAAACAAAAAAAAGATAGACAGGAAAACGAAACAATTTATCAAAACAATCAACATTTTGCTACGTCCAGAAGTCCGCAGATGTTGATTCTCTCTCTCTCTCTCTCTCTCTCTCTCTCTCTCTCTCTCTCTCTCTCTCTCTCTCTCTCTCTCTCTCTCTCTCTCTCTCTCTCTCTCTCTCTCTCTCTCATTTTTACGATAAGATCAAGTATATTCAGGTGTTTGTTTGTCCAGGTAGAAAGAGAGCTAATTACCATGCAGAGAGAGAGAGAGAGAGAGAGAGAGAGAGAGAGAGAGAGAGAGAGAGAGAGAGAGAGAGAGAGAGAGAGAGAGAGAGAGTTGAAATATATACATGTATCACGTTACCATTTTTATTTATATTTTCTTCCTGATGGATTTATGAAACAAATTTACTAATCTAATGAAAAATGGGACCCCGTGTGTGTGTGTGTGTGTGTGTGTGTGTGTGTGTGTGTGTGTGTGTGTGTGTGTGTGTGTGTTATCGCTGCTCTATCTTTCGTTGTTTTTAGGTTATCTTGTTCTTTATCTGTTCTTGCTTCTTTTGTTTATTTTTATTCTGAAAGAAGGTGAAGAAGAGACGGTAAGAGATTATGGCGATAGTAGTAGTAGTAGTAGTAGTAGTAGTAGTAGTAGTAGTAGTAGTAGTAGTGGTAGTAGTGGTAGTGGTAGTAGTGGTAGTGGTAGTAGTAGTGGTAGTGGTAGTAGTAGTGGTAGTGGTAGTGGTAGTAGTAGTAGTAGTAGTAGTAGTAGTAGTAGTAGTAGTAGTAGTAGTAGTAGTAGTAGTAGTAGTAGTGGTAGTAGTGGTAGTAGTAGTGGTAGTAGTAGTAGTAGTAGTAGTAGTAGTGGTAGTAGTAGTAGTAGTAGTAGTGGTAGTAGTAGTAGTGGTAGTAGTAGTAGTAGTAGTAGTAGTAGTAGTAGTAGTAGTAGTAGTAGTAGTGGTAGTAGTAGTGATAGTAGTAGTAGTAGTAGTGGTAGTAGTAGTAGTAGTAGTAGTGGTAGTAGTAGTAGTAGTAGTAGTAGTAGTAGTAGTAGTAGTAGTAGTAGTAGTAGTAGTAGTAGTAGTAGTAGTGGTGGTAGTAGTAGTAGTAGTAGTGGTAGTCGTAGTAGTAGTAGTAGTAGTAGTAGTAGTAGTAGTAGTAGTAGTGGTAGTCGTAGTAGTAGTAGTAGTAGTGGTAGTAGTAGTAGTAACCAACAAAGTAAAAATTCAATCAGTATTCTTCACACTACTCCGTCCATCCTTATTATCTCTTAAACACACACACACACACACACACACACACACACACACACACACACACACACACACACAGGCTACATTTATCTCTTTCCTTGCTATAATTATCTTTGCTATTAATAGGAGTTTACGTGTGTGTGTGTGTGTGTGTGTGTGTGTGTGTGTGTGTGTGTACGTCATTACAAGGTCTCAGGAAGGCGAGTGTTACCATGCAAATGCAAAAACACATATGGAAGCTTATGAATATTGATACTAAAGAACATCTCTCTCTCTCTCTCTCTCTCTCTCTCTCTCTCTCTCTCTCTCTCTCTCTCTCTCTCTCTCTCTCTCTCTCTCTCTCTCTCTCTCGGCGTTCTTTTGTTTCTTTTACCTCCCTAATATTTTTCTTTTATCTCCGTTCGTTAAATTCCCTTTGTCTCCTCCTCGCCTTCTCTTTCTCTCTCCTCTTTCCTCTTTATTTTTACTTATGTTCCTGTGTTTCGCGTCCTCTCTCCTCTTTTGTTCGCCTCTATCGCCTCTTATCGCTCTTCTTTTGTTTGTATAAGGGTTTTGATCCTGCTATAGACGCCTGGAATCGCGCAGTTGTTTTGTTGCGTGTTACGTCATCTATCTTGTCCAGTGTGTCGTTCTCCGCATCTTTATTCATCGTGTCGTATGTCTTTCCTTCTGTTTAAGTGTTTCTCTATTGTTTCTTTTATTACCTGTATTTTCTGTCATCTTCCTCTCGTTACTTTTACTTGTTTTCTTTTTGTTTTTTGTTTTGTTTTCTTTCATTCATGTTTTTTTTTCTCTCGATTTATTTCTTCTCTTCCTCTCGTTCGACTTTTGTTTGTTTTTGTTGTTTTGTTTTTTATCTCTCCTTTCGTTCTGTTTTTGCTTTCTCGTCTCTAATCATTTATCTGCATTTCTTATTCTCTCTTCTCCTTTCCTTCTATTCCTTATGATACATCTTCCATTTTCAATCATTCTACTTAACGTCCTTATATTTTTTTTTTCTTTCTTTGTTCTTTCTTCTTTTCTCACCTCCTTTCTTAATAGCTTTCTTTTATTATTCCGTTCTTCATTTTATCCCCTTTTCTTTACTCCTTCCCTCTGTTCTTTTATTATTTTTCTCTCTTCCTTTATTCCATCATTCCTTCCTTTCTTCCTGCCTTCATTTTCTTTCATACTTCCTCGTTCTGTCTTTCTTCTTTTTCTTCTTCTTCCTTCCATCCTATTTTTCTCCTTCCCTTCTTTCATCATCATCATCATTATTTTATTTTTATCATTTCCTTTCTTCGCTTTCTTTCATTTTCCTTTTTTTCCTTTTTTTTCCTCTTCCCCTATTTCCTCCCCATCACTTCCCCATTTATCTGTTGCAAAAATATAGAAAATGGACGAGGTGGGAGAGGACGAGGGGGAGGTGGGGTGAAGGGGGGGAGGGAAGGGGGGGAGGGGAGGAAGGGGAGGGAAGAGAGATGTTACCTCACACTTTTCCAAAACTTTGACTTGGATTGACAGCCCCCTCCCCCTCCCCCCTCCCCTTCCCCCCTCTTCCTCTTCCTCTCTCCTCTTTACTCCCTTTCCTCTTCCTTCCCTCTCTTTTTTTCCCTTTTCCTCCCTTCTCTCCCTGTGCAAAGATTTCTCTCCCATCACTCTTAATGGTCTCTCTCTCTCTCTCTCTCTCTCTCTCTCTCTCTCTCTCTCTCTTTCCCAATCCCCTCTCTTACTTCAATCTCCCTCCCTCCCTCTCTCTCTACCTCTGTCCCTCCCCTCTCCTCCCCTCTCCTCCCTTCCCTATCTTTCCATATCTCCCTTCCTCTTTCCCTCCCTTTGCTTCCCCTTCTCCTTGCATGTCTCCCTTCCCTTTCAGTCACCGCAAGGGACACACACACACACACACACACACACACACACACACACACACACACACACACACACACACATATATACAAAAAAAAAAGGAAAAACAAAACAAAACAAAACCGAAAAAAAGTCAAATATGAAAACTCGCTTTATTTTGAGACCTGTCCCTTTTTTTTTTTAGCGGTTGACAGGTAGGTGGAAAGGTTAATTAGCCCCCACACCTGCCTGGCTCACCTGTATATGGGCGGGACGGGCGATCGACGGCGGGGTGACAGGGAAAAGAGATTAAGAGTTAGTCCGGGGAAAAATGGCGTTATGTAATATTGGCGACGTGGGGGTGGGGAGGGGGAGGGGGGGTTAAGGGAATGGTAGAGGGGTGGAAGTGAAGGGGTGGAGAGGGGGGGGGGTGGAGTTAAGGGAATGGTATAGGGGTTGTGGTGGTGGTGGTACTGGTAGGGGTGGGGAATGGGGAAGAATGGTACAGGGGTGGAAGTGAAGGGGTGGGGAGAGGGGTGGAGGGGTTAAGGAGGTGGTATAGGGGTGGTTGTGGTGGTAATGATAGGGGTGGGGAATGGGGAGGAATGGTATAGGGGTGGAAGTGAAGGGGTGCAGAGGGGGGGGGGTGGAGGGGTTAAGGGAATGGTATAGGGGTTGTGTTGGTGGTGGTGGTAGGGGTGGGGAGGGGGGAATGGGGTTAAATGGTTGGGGATAAGGTTTTTCTGTGGTGTTTTATGGTTGTGGTTGTGGTGGTAGTGGTAGTTGTGGTGGTTAAACCGTGGTGGTGGTGATGGTAGTGGTGAATATGGTGATGATAGTAGTAGTGGTGGTGATGGTGGTGGTGGTGGTAGTGATGGTGGTTGTAGTGATGATGGTGGAGGCGATTTTCCTCACTTTTCTCTTTTTTTATGCAATGACCATAAATTTGATGGTTGCTTTTGTTGTTTTTGGTGGTGGTGGTGGTGGTGGTGGTTGTGTCTGTCGGTCCTTGTAACGTGGACAGACTTTTAATCCTTACCAGGGTGGGAAACTGACAGACAGGCAGATAGACAGACAGACGGAGACAGCACCATCGCAGCTGCCATTCTTCCACACGTTTATCTCTCCTCTTCTCCTCTCTATTCCTTCCTCATCTCCACTTCACTCATCCATTCATTCACTACCCTTCATATTCATTTTTCCACCCCTTTACCTTTTAACTCTCTCTACCTCTTCCCTTCACCTCTCTACAGTAACTCTTCTACCCCTCTACCTCTTCCCCTCACCTCTCTACAGTAAATCTTCCACCCCTTAACCTCTTCCCCTCACCTCTCTACAGTAACTCTTCCACCCCTCAACCTCTTCCCCTCACCTATCTACACTAACTCTTCCACTCCTCTACCTCTTCCCTTGACCTCTCTCCACTAACTCTTCCACTCCTCTACTTCTTCCCTTCACCTCTCTACACTAACTCTTCCACCCCTCTACCTCTTCCCCTCACCAATCTACACTAACTCTTCCACCCCTCTACCTCTTCCCCTCACCTCTCCACCTTTCCGCCTTTCCAAACCTCCACAGCTTAACCCTCTCCTGTCTTCCACATCTCCACCCCTCCACCTCTCTAGCTCCCAATATCCCTACCTTTTTATCTCTCCATCTCTTCATTCTTTGCTCCATTTTCTTCATACCTCCCTCCACTTCCTATCTTCTTCCATCCTTCCACCTCTTTTCTTTACGTCCACCTCCTCCATCCTTCCTTCCCTTCACTCCTTCCATCTCTCCCTCCACTTCTAGCCTTCCTTCCACTTCCTCCATCATTTCCTTTCCTCTCCACCTTTATGTAGTTTGCCTTAGACGCGGGTATAGGAAGGAGGAACAGGAGGAGGAGCAGGAGGAGGTGGAGGAGGCAGGAGTGAACATTTACACCTTTATTAGCTCGTGGACAGGTAAATGGAGACACAGGTGAGGTGGGGGGGGGGGGGGTGTAGGGGAAGATGTGTGAAGAATCGAGGAAAAACTGAAGAATTGTAACGAAAAAAATATAAACGTGAATGAGTAACGTGAGTAATGTGAGTAACGATTAAATGAGTGAAAAACTTTGAGTGAATAACTTGAATAGTCACTTTGTAAGACTGTATGCCTCTTGAAAACGCGTGAATGACTTGTGAATAACGTTTGAATGGGTGAAGAACTTTTGAATCACATAACTTTTGAATAACTGAATAGCTTGTGCGTGATTTTCAGTAATTTGTGAAAGTCTGAATATTTTTTGAATGACTGTGAATATTTTTGAGTAACTTAAACCTGTGAATAACGACGAATGGCCACGACTGATACTGCACGAGTTGTCTCTTCGGAATAACTTTGAATATTAATGAAAATAACTAAAATAAAATGAAAAAATGTGAACAGTATTTTTTGTTTGCGTCGGATTAAATTTTCGCAACTCACCAATTTTTTTATATTTCCTTTTAGACATTTTTTTTATTTCCTTTTAGACATTTTTTTATTTCCTTTTAGGCATTTTTTTATTACCTTTTAACATTTTTTTATTTCCTTTTAGATATTTTTTTATTTCCTTTTAGACATTTTTTTTATTTCCTTTTAGACATTTTTTTATTTCCTTTTAGGCATTTTTTTATTTCCTTTTAGACATTTTTTTATGTCCTTTTAGGCATTTTTTTATTTCCTTTTAGACATTTTTTCCTTTTAGACGTTTTTTTATTTCCTTTTAGACATTTTTTTCCTTTTAGACACTTTTTATTTCCTTTTAGACATTTTTTTATTTCCTTTTAGACATTTTTTATTTCCTTTTAGACATTTTTTTATTTCCTTTTAGACATTTTTTTATTTCCTTTTAGACATTTTTTTTTCCTTTTAGACATTTTTTTTTTCTTGCGTCAATAACTCGTGTAAAAAAAAAGAAAAAAACATTAAGGAGATGAGCGCGGAGGTTACTCGCCGAATGAGTCGCTGCACTTTTTTTTTTCTTTATTGTAGTTTTTCCTGTTATCTTATTTATTTATTTTTTCTTTTAGTGTCTATTTTCGCATTCCTCATCATTCCTATTATTTCCGTTTTCTTATCCTGCGTATATATTATTATCAAAAGTTTATTAATTTTACAATGCGTTGGTATTTACTGTGTGGCTGGTGGTGGCGGTGATGATGGTCGGTGTGGTGGTGATGAGGGTGGTGGTGATGGTTTTGGTGGAGATGGTAGTGGTTTTGGTGGTTGTGGTGGTGGTGATTGTGGTTGTGGTTTTGGTGATGATGGAGGTTGTGGTGGTGATGATGGTGGTGGTGATGGTTTTGATGGAGATGGTAGTGGTTTTGGTGGTTGTAGTGGTGGTGATGATGGTTGTGGTGGTGGTGATGATGGTTGTGGTAATGGTGGTGGTGGTTGTGGTCGTTGTGGTGGTGATGATGGTGGTGGTGATGGTTTTGGTGGAGATGGTAGTGGTTTTGGTGGTGGTGGTGATGATGGCTGTGGTGGTGGTGATGATAGTGGTAGTGGTGATGATAGTGGTTATGGTGATGATAGTGGTGGTGGTGGTGGTGGTGGTCTCTCTCTCCCTCTCCCTATCTGCTTTAAACGATATTTTACCTCCCTTATTTTTTTTTTGTCTTCTATTTTCTATTGACCTTCTCCTCTTCTCATTTGTTTTATTTATTTTCTTTCTCATTTGCGCTTTCCCGTTTTATATTTTTAACTAACCTTCACTTCCTCACGCTTGCTTGTTTTGCTTATTTTCTGTTTTTTCTTTTGCTTTTTCCTTTTTTTTTTCCATCACTTGTAGTTTCTTTATTCTCTCACTCAAACTTATATTTCTTTTAATGTTTCCGAATAATTGCTTTCCACATTTCCCAGGAAGCCTATCTCGTACTGTGGCAAGGTTATTTCTTCTAAAACACACACACACACACACACACACACACACACACACACACACACACACACACGTACACGGGACACAGTTTCGGGCGACCAACACAGAACTATGGACGGTGTGTGCGTGAATGTACACACACACGACCCAACAAGCAGCCCTTTGTATACTGACTGTGTGTGTGTGTGTGTGTGTGTGTGTGTGTTAGACTTACCGTTGTGTTGTTGGGTCAAAGGTTATATGCCCAGGTGTGTGTGTGAGTGTGTGTGGGTGTGTGGGTGTGTTAATGATGGGCGTAGGAGAGAAATATGTGCACACTACAACATTCTGAACACCTGTAAGAGATAAACGAATAAAGCAATTACAGATGATTGCAGGGAGCTAAAAATAGACATCTCAATATATAATAAAAAATAATAAGAGGGAAAGACCGACAAACAGACAGACAAAGAGACGGACACAGAGAGAGGATATGAGTACTTAAGGAGACAAAGAAAAAAGAAAAAAATGCGGTCCGAAGGTAGAAAGAAGTATTCAAAACATTATACTTTGCATACATAAAAAAGGAGAAAGAACAATTTAGTCTCGCGAAAAAGGACGGACACACACACACACACACACACACACACACACACACACACACACACACACACACACACACACACACACAAACACCAATGAACAGGAAAAGAAAAAGAAAAAAAAGAAAAATCGACTAATACAAAACACCAAAATTAACATGATAGGAAAACAAAATAAATAATAAAAAATCAGATAAAACACATGAAACAGCGTGCAGGAAATGACCCAGAGAGGAGCTGCGGGGGGGGGGAGGAGGGGGGGTCAGAGGTCAAGTGGATAGACGTGAGGAGAGAGAGGAAAGGTGGAGGGAAAGACACCTGCTGGGGGGAGGGGGGGAGGGGAGGGAGGGGAAGGGAAGGGAAGGGATAGGGTGGGAAGGACAAATTTTGGGAAGAGTCTTTTAGTGTTCCTTGTGGTGGTGTTGCGCGAAGTTGGGGTTGCTTCGGATTTTGTGTTGGTCTGTATTTGTGTTGTATTTTTGTGCTCGGTGAATGTGTGTGTGTGTGTGTTTGTCTGTTCGTTTGTTTTTGTGTGTGTGTCTTTTGTCTGTCTATTTTTGCCTGTCGTTTTTTTTGTGTGTATTTTGTGTGTGTTTCTGTCTATCATTTTTTTGTCTGTTTTTGTCTGTCTGTTTCCGTGTCATTTTTTGTGTTTTTTGTCTAGTTTCGTCTGTTTTTTTGTGTATCTTTTGTCTGTTTTTGTCTGTCATTGTTTTTTTTTTTGTGTGTGTCTGTGTCTATCTCATTTTTTTTTTTTGTGTGTGTAGCTTTTGTCTGTTTCTCTCTGTCGTTTTTTTTGTGTATATTTTGTGTCTGTCATTCTTTTGTATCTTTTGTCTGTTTTTGTCTGGCGTTTTTTGTGTGTGTATTTTTCGTGTTTCTGTTTGTCATTTTGTGTGTATCTTTTGTGTCTGTTTTTGTCTCGTTTTTTGTGTATCTTTTTTGTTTGTCTGTCTGTTGTTTTTTGGGTGTGTATATTTTGTGTCTGCGTATTTTTTTGTGTATCTTTTGTGTCTTTTTTATCTTTTGTCTCTGTTTTTGTCAGTCGTTTTTTTTGTGTGTGTATTTTTCGTGTTTCTGTTTGTCATTTTTTGTGTATCTTTTCTGTCTGTTTTTGTCTGTGTATCTTTTCTGTCTGTTTTTGTCTGTGTATTTTTTTTCTGTCTGACTTGTTTTCTGGCGTGTCTATCCTCCTTTCTGTTCTTCTGTCTATATTTCTGTGTCATTCTTTCTGTCTAAATGTCTGTCAGTCTGCCTCTGTTTATCTACCTGTCCGTTTACCAAGGTAGGGCGTTGCTGCTTGTTGTTTGCATCACTCGTGTCTGTGTATGTCTGCGTCCGTCTGTCTGTCTGTAGCCTGCAAAATCACCTTATTTGATTTTTTCTGGCTTTGGTACAATTTTCAGGCCGAATATATATGTTGATAGATTCGGAAACGGACACCGATAGACAGACAGACATACACACATACATAGACAGACATACATACAGACATACATACATACAGACAGACAGACAGACAGACGTAGACACTTAGACAGACATACAGACATACATACAAACGGACAGACACACAGATAGAAATACAGACAGACAGACAGACATACATACATACATAGACAGACAGACAGACAGACATTCAGACAGACATAGAGACACAGATAGACAGAAATTCGTCAGCCCTGTTACCACCACCACCACCACCACCACCACCATCACTACCCCCCCCCCTATCACCACCACCACCATCACTACCAACCCCACCACCACCAACCCCCCCCCACCCCCCCCCACCACCACCTCCACCACAACCACAACCACCCACCACTTCCACCACCACCACAACCATCCACCACCACCACCACAACCACCCACCACCACCACCACAATCCCCCCCCCCTACCTCCCCCCCACCACCATCATCCACCATACTATAAAATATCAAAAAACCGCAGGACGCATCACTCGCTTTCCATAACAATAACAATGAAAAGCAAATAAATAAAATATGAAACAGGTCAATGCGTACAAAGGGCCGCGCGGATAAATAATAAAGGGTGACGTGCGTGCGTGTGTTCATCATTCTGTTTAGTAATGATGATGATAATAATTTTAATTCTAATTTTACTGAAACGGAATATGGGACAGTAACTCTAGCGGTGGTGGTGGTGGTGGTGGTGGCGGTGATAGTGGGGGAGGTGATGGTGGTGGTGGTGGTGACTGGTGGTGGTGTTTGGGGGGGGTAGTGTAGTGGTGGTGGTGACTGGTGGTGGTGACTGGTGGTGGTGGTGGGGGTGGGGGGGTGTTACTGGTGGTGGTGGTAGGTGGAATGATGATGATGATGATGATACTGATAATGATAATGATAATAATAATAATAATAATAATAATAATAATAATAATAATAATAATAATGATAATAATGATAATAATGATAATAATAATAATAATAATAATAATAATAATAATAATAATGATAATAATAATAACAATAGACAAACATCACAGTAAAACTCAAACAATAACACACACACACACACACACACACACACACACACACACACACACACACACACACACACACACACACACACACACACACACACACAAAAACACAACACTGTATGTATATTATCGCGACCTAACAAGCGAGAATTAATAAAGCCATTTGTACAGAGTGAAAATTTGATGTATACGTTTGTGGCCGCCATATTGGAAAGGGGGGCGAGGGGGAGGGGGGAGGGGGGGGGGGCAGGGGTGATGTGGTTAAATAATTTCTCATTTATTGGACTGTAACGTAAAGGAGAGAGAGAGAGAGAGAGAGAGAGAGAGAGAGAGTGTAAAATAGGTCACCTCCGCCAGGTAGGTAAATACAGGTAAATTGATAGATATTTAGATAAACGTGAATAAATAAATTTCAAAATGTTTATAAACAGTGGATGGCTGGAAAATTTGGGGATGCTCGGCGATAGTGAGTGCATGCGCGCATACACACACACACACACACACACACACACACACACACACACACACACACACACACACAAAATAAATGGAAGAATTAGAGTACACATTATCCTTAAAATTTGCTTAGGATCATGAAAATAATAACAAAAATTAAATAATTGTATATTTTGTGAGTGAGTGCGTGTGTGTGTGTGTGTGTATGTATTAGTGGAGATCCCTCTTAGGCCAACTCTTTCATGTGCACAAAACCCCGACACACACACACACACACACACACACACACACACACACACACACACACACACGGCTGTAATCCCCCGCCTGTGGGTATTCCCTGCCGTGACGGTGCGGCTCAAAAATCACAAAAACGCGTCCCCTAATGGTGAACATTTAGCATTTTTTTTTTATCAACTCAAGGACGGGAGCAGCGTTAATGAATAGTCTTTTGCCTGCGTGCCAGAAAAGTCTCTAAAATAATTCAATGTTTTAATGTATTGCTTACGTAACGCAGAAAATCGCTAAGAAAAATTATAATCATTTATTAATTTTATTGGAATTGCTTATATGTTGCTAAAAGTAAAAATAATGAATAACAGAATTTTTGTTTGGCCTCCAGCGCTGGTAGACATTCATCGTGGGCGTGTTGGGCGGCCCAGCCCTTCAGGCAAGTGTGTAGT
The DNA here is from genome assembly GCF_024679095.1 of Eriocheir sinensis. NCBI lineage: Eukaryota > Metazoa > Arthropoda > Malacostraca > Decapoda > Varunidae > Eriocheir > Eriocheir sinensis. The sequence goes on from NC_066538.1 coordinate 7,761,039, forward strand.
GGAGCCATTTTTGTTTGCCCCACTCCCCCCTGCCCCCGAAGCTCCAGGAAGCCCCACTTGATCCTCTTTAGAGAGTTTCGCTAGAGTCCGGGTTGATAGGCGGTCAGCAGGACAACATGTGGGCAGTCTTAGGCCACTCGACGATGACTGAAAATTATCAGCTTGTGGCGACGGGCAGGACTTGAACCCGGGTCCTCCAGGACAACGCGCCCTTACATGGACCACTCAGCCACCGCCGCCCCATTATTATTATTTTTTTTAGGTGCTGCCTATGGCGCCGGTTGGCTTTCTTGAGGGGTCTCTTGGACGGCCGAAGCTCGTTAGTGGCGCAGGCGAATTTTATTTATAGTGGCTGCCGTGATGTATGACTCTTGCTTGGGCCATGCTGACCCCGGTGCTTCTTTTGATCGAAGTCGCTGAAGTTAGGGTTGATTGAAGATCTGGGCAACATTCCGCCACTCGGCGATGGTTGAGAATTGTCAGCGTGCATCGGTGGGACTCGAACGTAGGTCCCCGGGCACACCACGCCCGCACGCACGCTAATAACTCGGCCGCCGCCTTTTTAACTGAAGCAAAGGTCTCAGCCAAGGACACAGCAATAAGGGAATAACAGTTCGTAAAACTCTCGCTTCAGAAACATATTTCTAAATGTCTTAAAAATGCAAATCAAACCGTTACTATTAGGTTATATTTTCTGTTATTCCGTTTTTTACACAATATATCTTCATTTTAGTTTAATCAATTTACTTTTTACATATCTCTGTTGTTATTTCGACTGTGTTGTAAGGCAAAAGGCAGCCGACGAAGGATTACATACATGAAAACGTGATAAAGAAAACTCGCACGTAATTATTATGAAGAAAATTAAGGCAGATCAAGAAGAGCGTGAAAATAGGAGAGATATATTTGCCATTCGCTACCACTATAAAGAAAAAAAAGGCAGATTAAGAACTACATATAAAGGTAAAACTATTCACTACTCGCTGCTGCTAGGAGTAGTGGGCAGACTGAGAAATACATGAGAGCGGAGAAGGAGAAGAGGCGATGACAAGGGAAAGAAAAGAAGGAAGGGAAATAGGAGTTACTTAAGAAGGAAGGAAGGGAGGGAAGGGAAAACAATACGAAAGAAGTAAAAAAAAAGCGAAATAAACAAATACATGAGAAGGATAGGAGAAGATGACAAGGAAAAGGAAAGAAGGGAGGAAAAGGGAGGTTACTAAAAAGGAAAGGAGGAAAATATGATGGAGAAGAAAAAAACTCAATATATAAAAGAAAATACACGAGAGGAGAAGGAAATGTAGGGATGTCAAGGAAAAGAAAAGGAGGGAGGAAAAGGGGAGTTAGCATAGAAGGAAGGGAGGGAACGGAGGACAATATGAAAGGAAAGAAAAAAACGAAATAGAAAATACATGAGAAGAGAAGGAAAGGAGGGGATGACAAGGAAAAGTAAAGGAAAGAAGGAAGGGAAAGGAAGGTCACTAAAGAAGGGAGGGAGGGTAGAGAGAAAAATAGGAAAAGTAAAAAAAGCGAAATAAAAAAAGAATGAAAGGAGGGAATGACAAGGAAAAGGAAAGAAGGAAGGGAAAAGGTCACTAAAGAAAGAAGGGAGGAAGAGTAGAGGACAATAGGAAAAGTTAAAAAAGCGAAATATAAAAAAAGGAAACAATGAAAGGAGAAAATGACATGGAAAAGGAAAGAAGGAAGGGAAAGGGAGATTACTAAAGACGGAAGGAAGGGAAGGAAGAACACTATGAAAGGAAAGAAATTACAAAAAAAAGAAAAATTCACGAGAGAAGGAAAAAAGGGGAAGACTAGAAAAACAAGGGAAACAAAGAAGGGAAAGAGAGATTACTAAAGATGGAAGGGAGGGAAGAGGAAAAGGAAAGAAGTTAAAAAAGCGAAATATAAAAAAAAGAATGAAAGGAGGGAATGAAAAGGAAAGAAGGAAGGAAAAGGGAGGTCACTAAAGAAGGGAGGGAGGGTAAAGAAAACAATAGGAAAGAAGTTAAAAAAGCGAAATATAAAAATAAGAATGAAAGAAGGGAATGACAAGGAAAAGGGAAGAAGGAAGGGAAAGGTGGTTACTAAAGAAAGAAGGAACAATATGAAAAGTAAAAAAATAAAAAATAAAAAATAAAAAATAAAAAATAAAAATAAATAAAAGGAGGGAATGACTAGGAAAAGGAAAGAAGGAAGGGAAAGGTGGATCACTAAAACAGAAAGGGAGGGAAGGGAGAAAACTATGAAAGGAAAGAAGTTAAAAAACGAAACCAAATATCAAATCCAGATCCATAGGCGTCATCATCATCCCCGTTTTGAAAGAGTTTGCTGCGAGGGGAAGAGTTCATGCATAGTTTCAACACCCTTAAAACAATCAGGAGTGCATTTTTTTTTTTTTAATGGAAAATTGCGACTAAAGAAAATTACGATTGTTCACGGCTCGCTTTTAAATGTGTGAATATCGCTAAAACTACAGTAATGATCGGAAGTACTTGTTGTCCCGTGTTATTGTCGGGAAAAGGTCGTTGGAAAATGTAGATTAGTATGTTTTTTTGTTTGGTTTTATTATTTTTCATTTTTGTATTTTTTGCACGTGGGTAATTATTGATTTTTTTTTTATTTGTTCGTTTGTATTTTTTCTTTTCTTTATTTCCATTTATTGTTTTTGTGCCCGTGGATACTTATTTTGGTTTTCTTTATTTTATTTGTTAGTTTGTATTTTTTTCTTTCCTTTTTTTCCTTTTTTGTTTTTTTGTGCCCGTGGGTAGTTATTTAGGTTTTCTTTATTTTATTTGTTAGTTTGTGTTTTTTCTTTCCTTTTTTTCCATTTTTGTTTTTTTGTGCCCGTGGGTAGTTATTTAGGTTTTCTTTATTTTATTTATTCATTTGTATATTTATCGATGTAGTACTTTTTTTACCTCTTCGTTATCTTTTATTCATTTTGTACGAGTTATTAGTGATGGGTTTTTTTCCATTTTTGTTTTGTGCCCGCGGGTAATTATATAATTTATTTTATTTTATTTGTTCCTTCGCATACTTATCGATGTAGTACTTTATCACCTTTTTGTTATCTATTATTTATTTTATATGAATTATTAGTAGCTATTTTTTGGTTACCCGAATTGTTTACTTTTTTTTCTCTTATCTGTTTTGTTTTCATCTATTTTATATTATTTTTTATTTATCTTTTAGTTATTTACTCATCTGTTCAATGTTTTTTTTTTTATTTGCTGATTTATCTATTTTCTTCTTTTTTTGTAATTTATTCATCTATTTATTTATTTTTTTGTATGTGTTGGTTGATCTATTTTTTTCATTTTATTTTTGTCATTTATTCATCTATTTTTTTTTTTGTATGTGTTGGTTAATCTTTTTTACATTCATCTATTTGTTTTTTTTTTGTTGTATGTGTTTGTCTATTTTTATAACTTTTTACTTTTTTTTATTTACTCATCTATTGTTTTCGTCTATCTATCATCTATCTGTTGTTTTTGGTATTTGTTCGTTTATCTATTTTTATCATTTAAAATATTTAGCTATTCATCTATTTTGTTGTATGTTGGTTCATCTATTTTTGTCATATTTATTTTTTAGTTATTTCTTCATCTATTTTTTTTTGTGTGTGTGTTTGTGATGGGCGATTTGTTCCGTTTTACTTGACGCTTTCATTCGTTATATAATCTAGATTTTTATTATTTATTTATTACTCAGCCTTCGTTTTTACCTAGCAGAATTTATTTAGCTCAGCAATTCTTTACTTCTAATCTCTTTCAGTCTTCAGTTTTTTATGTATATATATGAGCTCTGTTTACGCAGCTTTTCATTAGGTTTTTTTTTTCTTCTTTTGCTTCTATTTAATTTAGCCGTTTGTAACTTTGCTTTTTTACTTGCTCTTCTTCATATCTTACTTTCTTCCTTCCCTTTTTATTTACATAGCTCTTTACCAATATTATTCTTGTTCTAATGCATTTGTCGGAACTGTCGTAGTGATGCTTATGGTGGTGATGATGGTGGTGGTGATGAAGGTAGTGGTTATGATAGTGGTGATGGTGATGATTGTGGTGGTGGTGAAAATGGTGGTGATGGTGATTGTGGTGGTGACGGTGGTGGTAGTGGTGATGATGATGATGGTGATGATGATGGTGGTGATGGTGGTGGCGAAGGTGATGTTTTGTTTACGTCTTCTCTCAAGCACTTCACGTCTCTATCATTGTGTTGTCGCTGGCGGTGATGAAAGTGGTGGTGATGGCGGTGGTAATGGTGGTGGTGGTGACAGGAGTTTTATTTATTGGTGGTGATGGTAGTGACTGTAGCTTTATTTTATTTACTGGGTTGGATTCGTGGCACCTGTTCAACCCGTCAGTGGCGCGGGGAAGTGTTTTATAGTGGCGCCATTCTTGCTTGCTTGGCTCACGCTGTCCCCCCCCCCTCCCCGGAGCTGACTGGAGAGTTACATTGCACTTTCATAGCTTTCTTCCATCGTAATGAAGGTCGAAAAAATGTTGGTCACTAATATTTTTTTGGTCCGAGGGTTTGTAATGATGAAACAGATGTTGGTCTTTTAACCCGTCCCCTGCGATTGGCACGGATTTCGCCTTCACTGGTAGCCTGGTAACACATACAGTCCCAGGTCTTTCTCTGCCTCTGTGGTGGATAGTGGAGTGTTTCCCATGTGGTATTGGTATGCTGGATATCCCCTCCCAAGGTGCAGGACTTTACATTTTTCTTCATTGAATTGTAGCAGCCACTTTTTGTTCCATTCCTGTAGCTTGGTGAGGTCTTCCGGTAGGAAATTCGCAGCCAAGGGCTTAATAATTTTCGGAAGTAATGATTTTTTTATGCATATCATCAGGAGTAGAATTATAGCTGAAGGACTGCATAATATTCTTCCTTTTTTTACTACAACGGAGGCAGCTCAGGCAAAAAACGAACATACAAAAAGAAAGCCCGCTAAGAAACAACAAAAAGTCCGCTACTAAATATTGCTGTATCCGCCACTTCTTGAACCAAAGCCCGGGTTGAGAGGCGGTCTTAAGGACAGCATGTGGGTTGCCTTCTGTCCCTGGGCGATGACTGAAAATGGTCGGCTTGTGGCGGCGGGCGGGATATGAACGCGAGTCTCCTGATCACCACGCTGGCACGCCTACCACTCAGCCACCTCCTCCCCAATGTAAGGGCAGTGGTAATGGTGTTCTGGTGTCTGCCTTGAAGGTGTTGTTAGTGGTGATAGTGGTGTAGTAATGGTGGTGGTGGTGGTGGTGACGATAGTGGTGTTTCAGGGTTGCGATGTGATGAAGAGGTAGTGATGTGACGGTGATGATGGAGATGATGATTGTGATGATAGTAGTGGTGTTTTAAAGAATTATAAAGATATTACCGTTGATATTACCATGCCATTGATGATAGTGTATAAGATGTTGGTGAAGATGATAGCGGTGATGATGCTGAAAAATAGGCGATAATGATGATAATGGTGATGATGATAGTGATGCTAATGATAGTGAAATAGATGTTGGTGATGTTGAAGCAGATGTTGGTGATGGTGATGAAGGTGGTTGTGATGATGAGTGTTACCAAGTCATCACCAAACATCGCCGCCACCCTTCATCCCCGTCTCACCTGTACGCGCTTCATTACCTGCAATCAGCGCACAGGTAAGGACGCTCAGGTGAGTAGCGGAGGAGTTAACGAATGGGGGGGATCATGTCCAGGTGCTGAGCTTAATGAATGAGTAAATTAAAGGTAAACAAGGAAAAGACAAACATATAAGAAAATCATCACGATATATACAGAAAAAAGTTAAACAGGGAAAAATTGATCAGTGTTGCTGCGTATATATAACAAAATAATAATAAAGAAGAAATAAGCAAAGAACAAAATATTATTGCTACATGTAAAGAAAAAATGTTAAAACTGAAAAAAAAGCTCAAACTAGTGTTGCTGTGTAAAAAGGAAAGATTAAAAAGAAATAAAGAAGAAATAAATAAAGATCAAAATATTATCGCTACATGTAAAGAAAAATGTTAAAACGAAAAAATAATAAAGATCAAACTAGTGTTGCTGCGTAAGAAGGAAAGATTAAAAAGAAATAAAGAAGAAATGAACAAAGATCAAAGTGAATATTATCGCTACATGTAAAGAAAAATGTTAAAAAGGAAAAAAAAGATCAAATTAGTGTTGCCGCTTCAAAAGGAAAGATTAGTAGGGATAAACGTAGATGGAAGTGTTGTCGTTGAATATTAAGAGAAGAAAAAGAAAATTATGTAAGTATGTAAACAAATTAACCAGTCCAAGCAGCCGGCATTTTTTAAGCTGCCTCATTTATCATAGAAAATGTTGTTAGGTATAAAGAAAAGTGAGACAAGTATATATGAGTATGAAAGAAAAAGAAAGATTCAAATTGTCGATAAGTATAATGAGAAGTAAACGTAAAAAGATACGAAAAACTTACATGTTTAATATAAAGAAAACTTAGAGAAAAACAAACAAACCCAAATACTGTTTCTACATATAAAGAAAAGTAATAAAAATAATTAGTATGAAAAAAACAGTTCTAAAAGTGTGATTAAATATGAGGGAAAGAAAATAATATCATTAAAAAAATCTAATTATGACCATTTATGTTATAGCAAAAAAGTTTAAAGAAAGAAGAAAAAACAAGTAAAATCAATAAGTTCTTTAAGGTTTATTATTCAAGTAAAGAAAATAATTAAAGAAAAAAGGAAACATAAGATTAATTGAAGTCACAGTTTGTTTTGACGGTTGTTTTACTGCTTCTGTGGACGGTAACTAAGTTGTATTATTGTTTTTTTTGCCTTTGTTTATTTTTATCTTTTTATTCCTACTAAAACTTATTATTTTATTATTTTATCATATACTTATTTTTCTTTGTATTAGTTTTTTTTTTTTTACAACAAAGGAGACAGCTCAAGGGCACACACACAAAAAGAAAATAATAATAAAAAAAGCCCGCTACTCGCTGCTCCTAAAAAGAATCCAAAGAGGTGGCCGCAAGAAGGGTCAATTTCGGGAGGAGAGGTGTCCTGAGGTGTTCTCTAATTCCATAGTTCCGCCCAGTCATTTTTCTTCTTATATTCTTAATGAGCTTTAAATGTCCGTATTTAATGTATTTTATGATCTGTTTTTTTTTCTGCTTGATTATCTCTTCATTATTCGTCTAGGTTATCATTTTACCGGTCCATATAAGTTTTTTCAAGTCATTTAATTTCATTCACACGTATCATTCCACTATATATTTACATTCTATTTAGCTTTTTTTCTCATTATTCATATGTTAGAGAGCATTATTTTCTCTCATATTCTCGTAAGTTCAGTTTTCTTAGCGAGTCTTGAGGTTATTTTTGCCGACTAAACAACTATGACCACAGATGTTGCGCCGACTAAACGAAACTTTCCGACTAAACAAATGTATTACAAAATCCTACAACCTGCCGCTGCTGTTACCCGGCGGCTTGAGAAGGGTCTGTTGTGTAGGTGTGTTCTGAAAAGGGGCAACTATTTTTTCCTGCTATTTTTTATTTATTTTTTTTATTTTTATCATTTCTGTTGTACCCGTTTGGAGGGCTTCTTTTTTTTCCTGTTTGTCGGATGAGTGTCAGAAGTTCAGCTATGTTTTATTTATACTCATCTATTGTTTTCACCTGTACAATTTACCTGTCTGGAACTCCTTATATTTATTTTCTGTGAACTTTTTGAGCCAATGTTGTGATAGTTTGTTTTCAAGTATTTCTTTTAATCTGCTTCTACTAGTTAAGGTTTCATTTGTATAATTATTGACCTGCGAAATGGTATGCCTGTTAATATTTAAGTTTCGATTTATTATTATTATTTAGGTCATTCGTCACTTTCAAATAATTAAGTTCACAATTTTGTTTCACCAGTTAACCCACACAGGCTTCTGTCCTGCAATTTACATGTCTGAAAGCTTTTATACTTTTTTTGCTGTTAATGTTTTTAGACTGTGTTGAAATGGCTGGTATCAAGTATTTCTCATAATCTCCCTCTACTAATTCAGGACTCATTTATATAAGTTTCGACATGTAAAATTGTCCACGTGCTGTTTTCTTTCTTTTATTATTATTATTTAGGTGATGTGTGATCAAATAATTTAACTTCCCATTTTTTCCACCTTTCTAATCCTATTTTTCACCTGTTGACAATTTTTTTCTCACCTGTCGACTCATCAAGGCTTCCATTTTTTCAGTTTACCTGTCTGGAACTCTAAACTATTTACATTTATTTTACGTAAATCTTTTGAGGCAATGTCGGGACCTTTTTACCGACCTGCATGTTACTTGTCAATATTCAGGTTTCAAAACCACCTTTATTTACGTCATTTGTGATTTTTAAATAATATAAGCACATCATCTTCTCATCTGGCTTACTAAGGCTTTCGTATGTTTTATTTACTTGTCTGAAACATAATTTTTTTACGTGTATTTATCTGTTAATCTTTTGAGGCAATGTTGGGGTCTATTTGCCGACCTACGTATATTTCCCATGAATCTTCTGAGGCAATGTTGGGATCTATTTACCGACCTGCTTCCCTTTCTACATTTATTTCCCGTGAATCTTCTGAGGCAATGTTGGGATCCATTTACCGACTTGCTTCCCTTTTCTACATGTATTTCCCGTGAATCTTCTGAGGCAATGTTGGGATCCATTTACCGACCTGCTTCCCTTTTCTACATGTATTTCCCGTGAATCTTCTGAGGCAATGTTGGGATCCATTTACCGACCTGCTTCCCTTTCTACATTTATTTCCCGTGAATCTTCTGAGGCAATGTTGGGATCCATTTACCGACCTGCTTCCCTTTCTACATTTATTTCCCGCGAATCTTCTGAGGCAATGTTGGGATCCATTTACCGACCTGCTTCCCTTTTCTACATTTATTTCCCGTGAATCTTTTGAGGCAATGTTAAGATCTTCATGCTAACCTTCTCACCTACCCACAGCCGATGAAGACCGAAGACTCGTTACAAGCAGAAGCAATTGCAGTGTCTTGCGTCCAGCTGAGACACACACCTTCAGCGCCATCTCTCATTCACTCCCAGAAACTCCGAGGGAACGTCAGTGTGTCATCGGAGCCCCTCGTTAAGGTATCCGTTGTTTTAATCCCTCTCTCTTTTGGCCACTCCTCTCAACTCTTTATAGGAGCAGTGATTTGCGGGCTTTTTTTCATTATTGTTTTTTTTTTTTTTGCCCTTGAGCTGTTTCCTTTACTGTAATAAAAAAAAATTCATTGTCTCAGCTTCAAGAAACATAAGAATAAGTTAAAAATAAGAATATATAAAAAACAAGAATCAGAATACGTAAAAATACAAGATACATTAGGTTTGGTAAGATACGTATGGCTATAAGAATAAGAATACATAAGAACGTAAGAAGGTAAGAACGTAAGGAGTCTGCAAGAGGTCATTTAGTCTATATAAGGCAGCTCCTGTAAACCTAACCCCCCCTAACCTCACTTCTAACCATCTAACCCTACCTATTACCATTCAACCCCACCTAACCCACCCTATCACCACCTACCCATCCTATCCATGACCTTATCTAACCTTCTCTCTTTTTTTCAATCATATTGGCACTCACCCCTGTAAACCTAACTCAACCTAACCTCACTTCTCACCACCTAACCCTACCTATTGCCACTCAACCCCACCTAACCCACCCTATCACCACCTATCCTCCCTATCCATGACCTTATCTAACCTTCTCTCTTTTTTCTATCATATGGGCACTCACCCATGTAAACCTAACCTAACCTCACCTCTCACCACCTAACCCTACCTATTACCATTCAGCCCCACCTAACCCACCCTATCACCACTTACCCTCCCAATCAATGAACTTATCTAACCTTCTCTCTTCTATCATATTGGCACTCACCCATGTAAACCTAACCTAACCTCACCTAACCCTACCTATTGCCACTCAACCCCACCTAACCCACCCTATCACCACTTACCCTCCCTATCAATGAACTTATCTAACCTTCTCTTCTTTCTATCATATTGGCACTCAACCCTGTAAACCTAACCCCACCTAACCTCACCTCTCATCCCCTAACCCTATCTATTACCACTCAACCCCACCTAACCCACCCAATCACCACTTACCCTCCCCATCCATAAACTTATCTAACATTCTCTCTCCTTTTTCTATCGTATTGGCACTCACCTCATGACTGCCGAGCCTGTGCCACTCATCCATCATTCTGTTAAACCAATTCTTCCATGTGTTCTTGTTGAATCTGGATATATCTTGAACCTTTTACTACTACTACTACTACTACTACTACTACGTGTCCTACCTGGCTCTCTTACCTGTGTACCTGTTAAAGAGATGAGTGTTTGCAGGTGAGTGTGGTGTTTAGTGTGTGTTTTCCTGGTATTAATTTTCCTGTTGATGATACTACTAAAGAAAGAAAAATGAGAGAAGGAAATAAAAGAAAGGAAAAAGATAGAAAAAAGTGAATGGGAAAATAAAGAGTATATAGTTAAAAAAAATAAGAAAGGATAAATGAGAGAAAGAAGTGAATGGGAAAATGTTAAAAATATAGTTAAGAGAGGAAGGAAAAATGAGAGAAAAGGTGCATGGGAAAATAAAATAAAAATAGCTAAGAAAGAAGGAAATAAAGAAAGAAGAGAATTGGAAAAAAAGAAAGTTGAGAAAAAAAAAAAGAAGAAAATAAATAATGAAAGGGGGAATGAAAGAAAAGTGAATAGGAAAATAAAAAATAAAAAGTTAAGTACCACCGGAAAATAAATCATTATCAACACCACTTATCTTCTTTGCCTTACTTGATTTATTATGTATTTTAGTCAGTATTATTTCATTCATTATATTTATTTTTTTGAGTGTTTAAGTCATCACTCACCACTTGAAAATTAATGGAACGAAATAATGACGAAGAGAAACGATCGACAGTTAAAAGACATAATCTCTCTCTCTCTCTCTCTCTCTCTCTCTCTCTCTCTCTCTCTCTCTCTCTCTCTCTCTCTCTCTCTCTCACCTTGTCTTCATTTCTTTCTCTCTGTCGCTTTCCTCTTTCTTTACTTTTTTTCTGTTCTTTTCTTTCCTCCTGTTTTCCTCCTTCTCCTTTTCCTTTACCTCCATTTAATACACTTGTTTCTCATTTATCGTTCACCTTCTTTCTCTTCCTTCTTCCTTCCTACCCTTTCCTACCCCTTCCCTCTCTCTCCCGTATTATTGGGTGAAGTCTTAAATAATTGGCCGCGGTTCGTTCATAAAGCAGTTCTATTTTGACTGTTAGTGTTTCGTATAATTTTGTTGTCCATATTAAATTATTTTCCTATTGATACGCGGCTATTTATTATTATGATTCGAGTGTTGGTATTGATTTGTTTTTAATTGGGATACTTGATTATGGTTTATTTGTTTGTTTGTTTATTTGTTTATTCATTTTAACGTACTGTGGAAGTTTGTCATTTTTATTTTATTTTTTTCCTTTTAATTGGTATTTTTCTTTGTTTTTGTTTTCGTAGTTCATATTTTCTTTATTTTTCACGTTTTTTTGTGTTGCCTGATCATAGTTGTTGTTGTTGTTGTTGTTGTTGCTCTTCTTCTTCTTCTTCTTCTTCTTCTTCTTCTTCTTCTTCTTCTTCTTCTTCTTCTTCTTCTTCTTCTTCTTCTTCTTCTTCTTCTTCTTCTTCTTCTTCTTCTTCTTCTTCTTCTTCTTCTTCTTCTTCTTCTTCTTCTTCTTCTTCTTCTTCTTCTTATTATTATTATTATTATTATTATTATTATTATTATTATTATTATTATTATTTTCAACTCTTTCTTATCTCTTCACTTTCTCTCCTCTTCTCTTATCTTTCATTTTGACGTCGCAGTTTGAATGTGTGTGTGTGTGTGTGTGTGTGTGTGTGTGTGTGTGTGTGTGTGTGTGTGTGTGTGTGTGTGTGTGTGTGTGTGTGTGTGTGTGTGTGTGTGTGACCCTGTTTTTTTTGGCGCCGTGTTGACGAGGCCACACACACACACACACACACACACACACACACACACACACACGCAGATATACAAGTGTCTAGACCAAGCAATAAACAAACAATAAACAAACAAATAAAAAAATATATATACAAAGAAAAATGTAGTACGATTACATCTATAATATTACCCCCCATCACCCCCTTCCCCCCTTCCCCATCACCCTGCCCCCTCCCCCCTCCCCCCCCTTCCCCATCACCCTGCCCCCTCCCCCCTTTTCACCCCCAGCGAGGAAGGATGAGTTGGAGAGGAAAAGAGAATTGGAGGGGAGGAGGAGGGGAGTGAGAGGAAGAGAGAGGAGGAGGAGGAGGAGGAGGAGGGAAGAGGGGAGGGAAGCGGAAGGTAGGAAATAGATAGGAAAGAAACCGAAGGAAGGAACAGAAGGGAAGGGAATGGAAGACGAAAGGGTCAGGAGAGAAGGGCAGAGGAAGAAAGAGAAAGAAGGGAAGGGAAGGAAAGAGAGAGCGAGAGAGTAAAGAAGGGAGAGGAAGAAAAAGGAAGAAGTGAAGGAAGAAAGAGAAAGAAGGGAGGGAAAGAAAGAGAGTAAAGAAGGAGGGAAGAAAGAGGAAGAAGGAAAGGGAAAGTAGGAAAAAAAAGTTAAGAAGAAAGAGAAGAGAGAAAAAGAGGTTAGGAAGCATGGAAATAATGGAGGAAGGAGCAAAAAGAGAAGAGGAAAAGAGGAGGTGAATGAAAAAGAAAAGGTGGAGAGAAGGGAATGGCCGAAAGGAGGAAGAGAGGAAGGGAATGCGAAATGAATAAGAAGGAAAGGAAGAAGAAAATGAGGAAGAAGAGGGAAGAAGGAAGGGAATAGGAGAAGAGAGGTAGAGAGAAAGAATAAAATGTCGAAAGAGGGAAGGAAATCGAAGGAGGAAGAAGGAAGGGGAGGAATGGGAGGAGGGAAGGGGAGGGAGTAAAATTGGAGTTTACGTGTGTACAAAATGGCGGACATGATTTTTGTTTTCTTTGTTTTCTTCTTTGTCATTATTATTATTATTATTATTATTATTATTATTATTATTATTATTATTATTATTATTATCTGTTATGTTGACTGGTATTATCTCTTAAAACACGATACGAGAGAGTGAGAATTACATAGAATTACATAGAAAATCAGACCACACAGACCCCATGGTGAGAGAGAGAGAGAGAGAGAGAGATCTAATTTTACTTTAATACACACTAAAGATAATGATTTTATACACACACACACACACACACACACACACACACACACACACACACACACGCCATGGGGTTACCTGGCTGTGATGAGGCGGGACAGGTGGGGTGAGGGGGAGGAGGAGGAAGAGGAGGAGGAGGAGGAGGAGGAGGAGGAGAAGGAAAATGGAGAAAAGGAGGAGGAGAGGAAGGTGATAGGAAGGAAATAGGGAGGAATGATAATGAAGGAAGAAGGAGATGAGGAGAGAAGGAAAGAGAAGGGAGGAAGGGGAAGAAAGGGAGAGATAGGAAGGGGGACGGGGAGGAGAGGAGGAAGGGAGTGGAGAGAGGGGAGGGGAGTAAAATCTAAAGGGGGGAAGGGGGCGTGATAAGGGGAAGAGTGGGGGGGGGGAGGGGATGTGTAAGGGGGAAGGGGGACAAAACGTACACATGTAATACACTTATGTTTCAAGTCATGTGCGTTTAGACACGTACATGTAAGTTATGTGTACACGGGAAGGGATATTGAGTTTTTTTTGTGCGTGTGTGTGTGTGTGTGTGTGTGTGTGTGTGTGTGTGTGTGTGTGTGTGTGTGTGTGTGTATTTTTAGCAACGCAATTATTATTTTGTTTTCTTTCTTTTTTCTCTTTTTTGTTTTCTTTTTCTTGTTCTTTTTATCATCATCATCATCGTTTTTTCTTCATTATCGTCATCATCTTCTTTTTCTTCTTCTTCTTCTTCGTCTGTTTTTCTTCTTATTTTTCCTTTTTATCTTTTTTTCTTGTTCTTTTATTATTATTATTATTATTATTATTATTATTATTATTATTATTAGTAGTAGTAGTAGTAGTAGTAGTAGTAGTAGTAGTAGTAGCAACATTATACTAAGGAAATTTAAGTTGAAAGAAAAAAATAACGGGAGAGAGAGAGAGAGAGAGAGAAAGGTAAAGTAATAGAATGAGACCGAATTAGCTTCTCAAGGACTTCCTCTTCCCTCCTCCTCCTCCTCCCCTCCTCCTCCTCCTCCTCCTTTTCTTCTTACCCTTTCCTCCTCCTAGTTTAATTACTCCAGCTCTACCACTTTTTCTTCTTCCTGATCTTTTACCCTTTTCTCTTCCTCCTCCTCAATTTCTCTCCCTTCTTCCTTCGCTTATCATCTATTCTCTTCTTTCTCCTATTCCTTCTTCTCTCTATTTCTCCATTTTGCTCCCTTCTTCTAGCTCCTCGTCCTTCTCCTCTTCATGACCAGTTTTTTTCCTCCTCCTTGTTCTCTTTCCCTGTCTTGTCCTTCGCCCTCCTATCTCTCTCTATTCCTCTCTATTCTTTCTCCTCGTTTTGTCTCTCCTCCTCCTCATGACTCCTGTTTTTTTCCTCCTTCTTGTTCTCTTTCCTTGTCTTGTCCTTCGTCCTCCTCTTTCTCCGTTCCTCTCTATTCTTTCTCCTCGTTTTGTCTCTTCTCCTCTCTCCCTTATTCCTCTTTCTCCGCTTCATACTCACCATTATCAGCCTAGTTTTCTGTCTTTTCTTATTTTCTCATCTCCTGTTTCATGTTCCTCCTCCTCTCTTCTCTTTTATCTTTCTACTTCTCTTTTTCCTGCTGCTCCTCCTCCTCCTCCTATAGTTTATTTTCTTATTCTTATTTCCTATTATATCCTCTTCCTTAAGAACAAACGTAGGAGTCTGCAAGAGGCAGGTAGGCCTGTACAAGGCAGCTCCTTTGAACCTAAGCTCCTGTGAATCTTACCCCACCTAATATCACTGTCCATGAATTTATCTAATCTTTTTTTGAATGTGACAATTATATTGGCGCTCACCACATGACTGCTAAGCCTGTTCCAGTCATCCACCACCCTGTTAGTAAACCAATTTTTGCCTATGTCCTTGTTGAATCTGAATCTATCTAGTTTAAACCCGTTACTACGTGTCCTACCCGGTTCTCTTACCATCAGAACCTTATTAATATCCCCTTATTAAAGCCCTTCATCCATTTATAAACCTCTATCAAGTCACCTCGCACCCTTCGCCTTTCTAGAGAATGCAAGTTTAATTGTTTTAGTCTTTCCTCGTATGGCAAGTTTCTTAACCCCTGAATCATCTTAGTCATTCTTCTCTGTACCGATTCTAACAATTTGATATCCATCCTTTCTCCATCTTCTCCTCCTTTCTCCATCTCCTCCTCCTTTCCTTAATATGTTCTTCTACTCCCCTTCCTTAAGTGTCTCTCTCCTCCTTCTCTTTCTATTTAATTTCCTTCTCCTTCTGCTCTTTCATTTATTTTCTTACTCTTGTCTCATATTTTATCCTTATCCTTCTTTCGCTCATCTATTTCTTCCTCCTTCTTTTTCTCTTCCCCTTTTTACTCTATCGTTCTCCTCCTCCTCTTTATTTTATTTTATTGTTTTTATCTGATTTTATCCTCTTCTCTTATTATATTCTTCTACTTCTCTATTTTTTTCTCCTCCTCTTCCTACTGTGTCTTTCTCCTCCTCCAATTTCATTCTCCTCCTCCCCCTACTTTTTCTATTTTATCCTCCTCTTCCTCTTTCTTTTCCCCTCTTCCTCCGCCAAGTCGTACGTCTGGCAGCGTCGCGTGGAGCTGGCAACACTGTCGTACCGCGTCCCTCACCTTAAATGCCTCTAATGACTGGCGGGTGTTCACTGTCATACTTATTAATAATTGTTCTCCCCTTGTCTTTTTTTTTTTGCTGTTATTTATCATCCACGTTTGTCTTTTGTATCGTTAATTCTTTTTGTTTTTGTGTATGTTTGTTTTTTGTTTTTGTTTTCATTTCCTCTTCCGCCCTTTACTTATTCTTTCAATCTTTTTTGTTTTTCTTTCTTTTTCTTTACTTTCTTTCCTTCTTTCATTTTCTTTATTTTCTTCCTTTCTTTCCTTCTTTCTTTTCTTTTTCTATCTATCTACTTG
Organism: Eriocheir sinensis; assembly: GCF_024679095.1. NCBI lineage: Eukaryota > Metazoa > Arthropoda > Malacostraca > Decapoda > Varunidae > Eriocheir > Eriocheir sinensis. The sequence goes on from NC_066538.1 coordinate 7,777,157, forward strand.
TCTATCTTTCTTTCCTTCTTTCCTTCTCTCTCTCTCTCTCTCTCTCTCTCTCTCTCTCTCTCTCTCTCTCTCTCTCTCTCTCTCTCTCTCTCTCTCTCTCTCTCTCTCTCTCGTGTAGGAGGGAGGGGGAGATAGAAAAAAGGAAGAAAAAAAAATCATCACATTTGAAATAATTATATGCAAAATTTTCACCGGAGAATAAAATTAATCAGGAAAGAGAACATTTAATAAGGAAAATAAAGGAAAGGGGAAATTGGATAAATACGAGTTATAAAGAAATCTGCGAAAGAAAATCAGAAAAAAATGAAGATAGACGAGCAAGTAGATGATTGAAAAGGAGAGGAAGAAATGGAAAAAAAAGAAAGGAGAGAAAGGACTGAAGAAATAAAAATGGAGAGAAAGAAGCATGGAAAGAAAAAACGAAATTATAAAAGGGCAAAAATAACAAGAAATAAAAAAAATCTGATCAAATAAACAAAAGTAAAAAAAATACCATAGCCAAAAAAAGCTTGAAAACAAAATCAACAAAAAAATAAGACAAAACAAAAGTAGTATTGAAGAAAAAAAAAAAAACATCACTATTTAATCTTTATAGCAAAATGGAGGTAAATTAGGTGTTGAGGGAAGGAAAAAAATGGAGAGGGAGGGGGGAGGGAGGGAGGGGAGGGAAGGGGAAGGAAGGTAACCTGTAATTAGGGGACAGATGCGGGACAGGTGATTGGGGAGGAGGAGGAGGAGGAGGAAGAGGAGGAAGAGGAGGAGGAGGAGGAGGAGGAGGAGGAGACTCGTGAGATAAAAGGAAGAGGAGAGATGAGGGAAAACTGACTAATGAGAGAGAGAGAGAGAGAGAGAGAGAGAGAGAGAGAGTCACACATGGACCACCAAGACCACCCGGTGTAAAAACAAACAAACAAACAAAGAAGTAAACAAATACTCAATATCCTGGGTTTTTTTTTTCTCTCCATTTCCTCTCCATCATTCTTCCCTTCCTCCTTCCCTCCCTCTCTCTCTCTCTCTTCCTCTCCCTCCATCTCTGTCTTCCTCTCCCTCCGTCTCTCTTCCTCTCCCTCCGTCTCTCTCCCTCTCCCTCTCTCTTTCCCTCCCTCCCCCCCTCCTTAAGTTATTACCAGTGGCGTAGAAATATAAATAAATGTCGTTAATAAACAGTAAGGGATAATTTACACATACCATTTTCTTTCGTGCTTCATTTTATTCCAATTTTATTTTATTATTTCGGTTTCTTTTGATTTTCCTTTTTTTTCATTATTTTCTCTTGTTGCGGTGTTTTTTCGTTGTTTTGTTATGGTTGGTTCTATTTATTTCTATTTTTTCATTGGTTTTCGTTCGTGTTTTTAGTAATTCTGATTTCAATTCTTTTATTCCTATTTTTTTTTATTTTCCTGTTTCACAATTATTCATTCCTTTTATTTTTTTGTTTTCTATTAATTTTACCTTGTTTTCTCTCAACTGTTTATTCCTGTTATTCATACTTCTCTGTTTCACTTTTTTTTTATTCAAACCTATCAATTTCTTTTCCTTTTAATATTACTTTTTTTTGCTTTTTCTCATTCCCTCACACTCCCTCACTCCCTTTTTTCTTCTGTCTTTCCATTCCCTCACACTCCCTCACTCCCATATTCCTTCTCTCTTTCCGTTTCCCTCACACTCCCTCACTCCCTTTTTCCTTCTCTATTTTCATTTCCCTCACACTCCCTCACTCCCTTTTTCCTTCTCTATTTTCATTTCCCTCACACTCCCTCACTCCCTTTTTCCTTCTCTATTTTCATTTCCCTCACACTCCCTCACTCCCTTATTCCTTCTCTCTTTCCGTTTCCCTCACACTCCCTCACTCCCTTATTCCTTCTCTCTTTCCGTTTCCCTCACACTCCCTCACTCCCTTTTTCCTTCTCTATTTACATTCCCTCCACTCCCTCACTCCCTTATTCCTTCTCTATTTTCATTTCCCTCACACTCCCTCACTCCCATTTTCCTTCTCTCTTTCCGTTTCCCTCACACTCCCTCACTCCCTTATTCCTTCTCTCTTTCCGTTTCCCTCACACTCCCTCACTCCCTTTTTCCTTCTCTATTTTCATTTCCCTCACACTCCCTCACTCCCTTTTTCCTTCTCTCTTTCCATTCCCTCACTCCTCCTTATTCCTTCTCTCTTCCGTTTCCCTCACCTCCCTCACTCCTTTTCCTTCTCTATTTTCATTTACATCTCACTCCCTCTCTCCCTTTTTCCTTCTCTATTTTCATTTCCCTAACACTCCCTCACTCCCATTTTCCTTCTCTATTTTCATTTCCCTCACACTCCCTCACTCCATTTATCCTTATCAATTTTCATTTCCCTCACACTCCTGCTCCCTTTTCCTTCTCTATTTTCATTTCCTCCACTCCCTCACTCCCTATTTCCTTCTTTCTCTCTCCATTTCCCTCACCTCCCTCCTCCTTATTCCTTCTCTCTTCCGTTTCCTCCACTCCCCTCACTCCCTTTTCCTTCTCTATTTTCATTCCTGACACTCCCTCACTCCTTATTCCTTCTCTCTTTCCGTTTCCTCCACTCCCTCACTCCCTTTTTCCTTCTCTATTTTCATTTCCCTCACACTCCCTCACTACCTTTTTCCTTCTCTCTCTCCATTTCCCTCACACTCCCTCGCTCCCTTTTTTCTTCTCTCTTTCCATTCCCTCACACTCCCTCACTCCCTTATTCCTTCTCTCTTTCCGTTTCCCTCACACTCCCTCACTCCCTTATTCCTTCTCTCTTCCGTTCCTCACCTCCCTCACTCCCTTATTCCTTCTCTCTTTCCGTTTCCCTCACACTCCCTCACTCCCTTTTTCCTTCTCTCTCTCCATTTCCCTCACACTCCCTCACTCCCTTATTCCTTCTCTCTTTCCGTTTCCCTCACACTCCCTCACTCCCTTTTTCCTTCTCTCTCTCCATTTCCCTCACACTCCCTCACTCCCTTATTCCTTCTCTCTTTCCGTTTCCCTCACTCCCTCACTCCCTTTTTCCTTCTCTCTCCATTCCCTCACTCCCTCACTCCTTATTCCTTCTCTTTCCGTTTCCTCCACTCCCTCCTCCCTTTCCTTCTCTATTTTCATTTCCTCCACTCCCTCACTCCCTTATTCCTTCTCTCTTTCCGTTTCCCTCACACTCCCTCACTCCCTTTTTCCTTCTCTATTTTCATTTCCCTCACACTCCCTCACTCCCTTTTTCCTTCTCTCTCTCCATTTCCCTCACACTCCCTCACTCCCTTTTTCCTTCTCTCTCTCCATTTCCCTCACACTCCCTCACTCCCTTTTTCCTTCTCTCCATTTCCCTTACACTCCCTCACTCCCTTATTCCTTCTCTCACTCCGATTCCCTCTCACTCCCTCACTCCCTTTTTCCTTCTCTCCATTTCCCTCACACTCCCTCACTCCCTTTTTCCTTCTCTCCATTTCCCTTACACTCCCTCACTCCCTTTTTCCTTCTCTCCATTTCCCTTACACTCCCTCACTCCCTTTTTCCTTCTCTCCATTTCCCTCACACTCCCTCACTCCCTTTTTCCTTCTCTCCATTTCCCTCTCACTCCCTCACTCCCTTTTTCCTTCTCTCCATTTCCCTCTCACTCCCTCACTCCCTTTTTCCTTCTCTCCATTTCCCTCACACTCCCTCACTCCCTTTTTCCTTCTCTATTTTCATTTCCCTCACACTCCCTCACTCCCTTATTCCTTCTCTCTTTCCGTTTCCCTCACACTCCCTCACTCCCTTTTTCCTTCTCTATTTTCATTTCCCTCACACTCCCTCACTCCCTTTTTCCTTTTCTCTCTCCATTCCCTCACACTCCCTCACTCCCTTTTTCCTTCTCTCCATTTCCCTCACACTCCCTCACTCCCTTTTTCCTTCTCTCCATTTCCCTTACACTCCCTCACTCCCTTTTTCCTTTTCTCTCTCCATTCCCTCTCACTCCCTCACTCCCTTTTTCCTTCTCTCCATTTCCCTCACACTCCCTCACTCCCTTTTTCCTTCTCTCCATTTCCCTTACATTCCCTCACTCCCTTATTCCTTCTCTCTTTCCATTTCCCTCACACTCCCTCACTCCCTTTTTCCTTCTCTCCATTTCCCTCACACTCCCTCACTCCCTTTTTCCTTCTCTCCATTTCCCTTACACTCCTTCACTCCCTTTTTCCTTTTCTCTCCCCATTCCCTCTCACTCCCTCACTCCCTTTTTCCTTCTCTCCATTTCCCTCACATTCCCTCACTCCCTTTTTCCTTGTTCTCTCTTTCTATTCCCTCTTCGTCTCCTTCTCCTCCATAACAATTACTTGACTTACAATGGTTGGCGCCAGTAAGGTATCTGCTACAATTCTTTTTTACCAACTTTATTTCATTTTTTTCATTCTCGTTTTATTAGTTGTATAAATTTCCCTCTCTCGTACTTTGTTCATATTCTACAACATTAACTAATTTCTTCATATTTGTTTTCTCTATTTTATCTACTCTTTGCATTCTTTTTCTACACTATAATTTTTCTATTTTTTTTTTGTACAATACAGTTTTATATACAATCGTAACCAAATTTTTTTTAACTCCAGTTTAATTTCCTTCTTTATCTTTCAACTCTACAATCATATTTAGTTTTTTTTCTCATCTGCAGTCTTATTTACTTCATTTGTATCTACTCTTCAATCTTACGGAAAACTTGCCGTCACCTTGTGTCCATTTCTACATTATGAAATTGATGCAGAAGCGAAGGAAATGAAGCTTCCAAGGATTAGAATGTTTCGTTTATATTTCAGTTTGTTTCGTGTCATTTATATTTTTTTTATCACAAAATAAAACCTCATTGTTTTACATTTCACTTAACATGTTTTTTTTCAGATTTTTTTTATATATTTTTTTTACTTTTCTCCTTAATGAATAAATAATACCTTGTTTTTCAAATTAAATCAGTCATATTTTTAAAGGAAGAGGAGAAGGAGGAGGAGGAGGAGGAGGAGGAGGAGGAGGAGGAGGAGGAGAAGGAAACATGGACAAGCAGGCCACGTGGATATGTTCAGTTCACTCCCGAAACAGTAAAGTGCGGGTTAATGCGATTTTTAAAGGAGTTGATTGCTTCCGCACTAACCACTCCTGCAGGAAGGCTGCTCCAGTGGCGGACGACTCTGTTCGGAAAATAACTCCTGCCGATATCCGTAAAGCATCGCTGGGCTTAAATTGTTTTAAAATTGTTTTTTGTTCGCGAGTTAGTTTGTAGCGTGAAGAGTGAAAAAGTACAAAGTACAAA
>NC_066538.1:7784925-7799367 GCF_024679095.1 Eriocheir sinensis
ACAAAATGATGAAATATCGAAAAACGGCGAAAATCAGAAGAATAAAAAGTGAAAACGAAAAAAAAAAGATACACGTAAAAAAATATTTATTCTCGTGATCTGAAAAGGGAAAAGAAAATATGAAATGCAAAAGAAAAAGTGAAGAATATGACTCGAAAGAAAAAAAAGAAAGAGCTAAAAATAAATGGCATAGAAGAAAATATTATGAAAAAAGAAAGAAAAAAATGAATGTTGGTGTTTGTGCGTGAGATCCAAGAAACAAGAAAATAAGTAAAGAAAGAAAGTGTAAAGAAGAGATGGAGGAGACGTCTAATGGTGAGTAGTAGTAGTAGTAGTAGTAGTAGTAGTAGTAGTAGTAGTAGTAGTGGTGGTGGTAGTAGTAGTAGTTGTGGTGGTGGTGGTGGAGGAATGTCACAAGAGAGAGAGAGAGAGAGAGAGAGAGAGAGAGAGAGAGAGAGAGAATCAATGATGTTTTTAATTGTTTCTTTTTCACCTTAATCTGTTACCTCTTTTTATCCCCTCCCTCCTCTCCCCTCCCGTTCCCTTACCTCCTCCTCCACCTCCCTATCTTCCCCATTTTCTCTCCTTCCTTACCTCTTCCACCTCTCCCTCTCTCCCTCTATTCCTTTCTTCCCTCCTCCCCTTCCTTCTCCCTTTCCCTTCTTCTTCCCCCGTTAAACCCATTCCATTACTCTCCCGTTCCCTTCCCTCTATTCCTTCCTTCCTCTTCTTCCCCCTTCTTCCCTCCCCTCCTCCTTCTCCGCCTTAGTCTAACTCCCCTTCCCTCTCTCCCCCTCTCTCCTCCTCACACCCCCTTTTCCTCCCTCCCCTTCCCCTCTCCTTTCAACACACACACACACACACACACACACACACACACACACTATCTTTTAGCACTTCAGAAAATCTTGACAATTAAGTTCATTTTTAGAAACACGAGAGAGAGAGAGAGAGAGAGAGAGAGAGAGAGAGAGAGAGAGAGAGAGAGTCCTTGACCCGTCCCGCGCGACACAAATAAACAAGAGAGAAGAATGAGGGAGTGCAATAAGAAGATAAAAAGGAAGAGATAAGAAAGAAAGAGAGAGAGAGAGAGATGGGAAATGAATGATAAGAGAAGAGGGAAGAAGAAAAGGGGAGAAGAGAAAATGAAGAATAAAAAAGAAGAGAAAAAAGTATTGAACGGAAAGAAAGGGAGAAATAAGACGAAGTGAACAACAAAAAGGGAAAGAAGGAGAGAAAGAAAGAGGGAAGGAAAATAATGAAGGAGAGGAAGGAGGAAAAAGATAAGGAGGCAAGAAACATAACGGAGGAAAGGAAAGAGGAAAATAAAATAAGAAAGGAAAGGAACAAAATGGAGAAACAAAAAACAGGAAAGAATAAAAATGGGAAGGAAGAAGGGAAGGGACATAACGGAGGAAAGGAAGGAGAGGAGGAAGGAGGAAAAGAAGGGAAATACCTGAGCCTACCTTTCCTAATAACCGGAAATGTTCTCACCTTACCTGCCTTGTTACCTGTGTGTGTGTGTGTGTGTGTGTGTGTGTGTGTGTGTGTGTGTGTGTGTGTGTGTGTGTGTGTGTGTGTGTGTGTGTATATCTGTGTGTGTGTGTGTGTGTGTGTGTGTGTGTGTGTGTGTGTGTGTATCTGTGTGTGTGTGTGTGTGTGTGTGTGTGTGTGTGTGTGTGTGTGTGTGTGTGTGTGTGTGTGTGTGTGTGTGTGTGTGTGTGTGTGTGTATGTGTGGTGATCTCTCTCTCTCTATCCTCTCTCTCTCTCTCTCTACAAAATTGACAAAAAAAAGAGAAAATAAAGAAAGGAAAGAAAACAGAAATGGGAAAAGAGAAGGAAGAGGTAAAAGAGTAAAGGAGAAAGAGAAAAGGAGGATGAAAGAAAAAGGGGATGCAGAAGGAAAGGAAAAGAGGATAAAGGGGGAATGGAGGCGAAAAGAGAGGGGGATTAGGAGGAGAGAAAGGGGGATGGAGGATAACGGAGAGAGAGAGAGAGAGAGAGAGAGAGAGAGAAACGAGAACTCGGAGGAAGAGAAAAGAAGTGAGGGGAGTTAAAATATGGATGGGGATCAGGAGGGAAGGGGAGAAGGGGGAAGGGGGGCAGATGGGGATTCCATTAAAGGAAGGGGAAGAGGAAGGGAAAGAGGGGGGAAGAGGAAGGGAAGAACCCATCGATTTCCCCTCAGTTTAAACCCATCTTTTAGCCATTAATGGGGAGACGGACGTGAGAGAGAGAGAGAGAGAGGATTGAAAAAGGCTATATATTTAAAGCCAAGTTCTGCCCTTCTGAGAGAGAGGATTGAAAAAAGGCTATATATTTAAAGCCAAGTTCTGCCCGTCTGAGAGAGAGAGAGAGAGAGAGAGAGAGAGAGAGAGAGAGTCGATTGAAAAAAGACTATATATTTAAAGCCAAGTTCTGCCCTTGAGAGAGAGAGAGAGAGAGAGAGTGACCTTGTTTCCCCTCCATCTGAGAGAGAAAAGAGGAAAATGGTACGTTCTTATTTTGAGGAGGAATTTTAAATCTCCCTATTTTCTCTCCCTCCCTCTCTTCTCTCTCCCTTCTTCCATTACTCCTTCCCTCCCTCCAGCCTTCATTCCTCCCTTCTCTCCCTTCCTTCCCTTCGCTCTTCATTTTCTTAGTTCACTCTTTCCTTCCTTCCTTCTTTCTTTTTTTCTTTCTTTCTTTCTTTAATTCCTCCCTTCCTTTCTTCCTTCCTTCCTTTCCTTTCCTTTCCTTTCCTTTCCCTTCCTTCCTTCCTTTCTTCGTTCCCTCCTTCCTTCCTTTTCTTTCTTCTTTTCTTTACATAATTAATATTTTTTTTGTTTCTCCTTTTCTTCCTTTATTTTCTCATTTCTTTCTTCCATTCTTTTCTTCATTTCCTTCTTTATATTTTTTTCTCCTTTCTTATCTAGCTTCCATACATCCATAACTCTCTCTCTCTCTCTCTCTCTCTCTCTCTCTCTCTCTCTCTCTCTCTCTCTCTCTCTCTCTCTCTCTCTCTCTCTCTCTCTCTCTCTCTCTCACCTATATCTTCTTTTTCATATTTATCTATCTTCTTTTCTCTTCCCCCTCCCCCCCATTTTAGTCTCTCCCCGGGGTGGAAGAAAAGCCTCTCTCTCTCCCTCCTCCTCCTCCTCCTCCTCCCCCCTCCGGCTCCTCCCAATTTATATTCAGCTCCAGGCACCAAATCCAATTCTTCGGAGTCACCCCACCCCCCCTTTTTTCCTCCTCCTCCTCCTCCTCCTCCTCCTCCTGATCCTTCTCCGCCCCCTTTTTTCTCCCCTTTTATACCTTCCTCCCCTATCATCGTTTTCTCTCTCTCTCTCTCTCTCTCTCTCTCTCTCTCTCTCTCTCTCTCTCTCTCTCTCTCTCTCTCTCTCTCTCTCTCTCTCTCTCTCCCGTTGTTGTTGTTGTTGTTGTACATTTCAGGATGTATAGTTTATTAGTTAAATACTGAAAACAATAAAGAAAAATGTTAAATGGGCAATGAAGAAGAAAATAAAATGCCTATACGTTTAAAATAGATGAGTTAATTAAGTGGAGGAGGAGGAGGAAGAGGAGGAGGACGAGGAGGAGGAAGAGGAGGAGGAAGAGGAGGAGGACGAGGAGGAGGAGTGAGAGGAGGAGGAAACAAGCACAAATAAATCAAATAAACAAAAACAAACAAAGCCAAAAAACAAAATTAATCAATAACAACGACAGATACAGAAAGACAAAAAAAGAACAAACCACAAAACTAAAGAATTTCAAAGGTCAAAAAATAATTACACACACACACACACACACACACACACACACACACACACACACACACACACACACACACGTACACACACACACACACACTCACACGTACACACATAACAAATTCATGGCCTCAATTCTTGGATTTTGTGAATTTTTCTACGGATTCTGCTTGATATCCGCTTACGGGAGAGAGAGAGAGAGAGAGAGAGAGAGAGAGAGAGAGAGAGACGTAAAAATTCTTAGTTTAAATAAAATAAAAATAAAAGGAAGAGGAAGAGGTGATGCAAGAGGAGGAAGAGGAGGAGGAGGAGGCAGAGAGAGGAGGAGGAGGAGGAGGAGGAGGAAATAGAAGAAGAAAAGGCTTGAAAATCCCTCCCGCCTCTCCCATGTTTCTCTACGTGTTGGAGGAGCAGGAGGAGGAGGAGGAGGAGGAGGAGGAGGAGGAAGAGGAAGAGGAGTAAGAGGAGGGGGGATGCGAGGGAGAGAAGAAGGGAAGTGAGTAACGAGTAGTCGAATGAGGGGAAGAGAAGAACGAGGAGGAGGAGGAGGAGGAGGAGGAGGAGGAGAAAAAGAAGAACATATGGAAATGAGTGCAATGAATAGGAATGTGTGATTGTGAAGAGTGTGTGGCGATGATGATGATGATGAGAGGGAGGAGAAGGAGAAGGAGGAGGAAGAAGAGGAGGAGGAAGAAGAGGAGGAGGAGGAGGAGGAGGAGGAGGAGGAGAGAATTGATGATTACTGTGGTGGTAGATTAAAAGTGGTGGTAGTAGTAGGAGTGGTAGTAGTAGTGGTAGTAGTAGTAGTAGTAGTAGTAGTAGTAGTATAAGGAGAGAGAATATTTAGTACTAATTTATCTGCTACCAAAACTACTACTACTTCTACTACTACTACTACTACTACTACTGCTACTACTACTACTACTACTACTACTACTACTACTACTACTACTACTACTACTACTACTACTACTACTACTACTACTACTATTACTACTCTCTCTCTCTCTCTCTCTCTCTCTCTCTCTCTCTCTCTCTCTCTCTCTCTCTCTCTCTCTCTCTCTCTCTCTCTCTCTCTCGATAACACGGGGGTTCCTCACTTCTACGGATTTTGTCGGTGTATGCAAATTTATGCAAACACACTGCTGGAGCCCTCTTACCCCCCTCCCCCCCCCTTCTCTCCCCTTCCCTCTCCCCCTCTCCCTAATCCCCCTTCCCCTTTCTTCCACTTTTGATACTCCCTGTCGCTTCCACCCTTTCTCATTTTCCTTGTTTCGTATCTTTCCTCTTCTCCTCCTCCCTTTGTTCTCTCTTTCCTCCTCCTCCTTGTCCTTGTCTCTTCCTATCTCTCTCTCTCTCTCTCTCTCTCTCTCTCTCTCTCTCTCTCTCTCTCTCTCTCTCTCTCTCTCTCTCTCTCTCTCTCTCTCTCTCTCTCTCTCTCTCTCTCTCTCTCTCTCTCTCTCTCTCTCCTTAATCCCTTTTCCCTTTCTTCCGTATCTGATAACCTTTGTATCTCCAATTCTTCTTCTTTATACAATCTTCCTATTATTCTTTTCTCCTCCTTCTCTTACTCCTCCTCCTCCCTCTCTTCCCGTTTCCCCTTTTCCTTCCACATAAGACCTGCTACTTCCATTTTTTTACTCTTTCTCTCCACTTCCTCCATTTTTTTGGTCTCGATAGCGGCCTTGACCAGAATATGCAATGGTCTGAAAAGTGACAAATGTCCTTCACCCTTGACATGTTGTATACTAGTTTTGTGTTTCGGGGGTCCAGAAACAGTAACCATACATAAAACATGCGCGGAAACCCTTTGCAGGTGTAACAGGAAGAGTGGGATCGTGAGGTCACTATCAGTAGAAACTTAAAATATAGACAGCACTGTGGGTTCATCTACAAGGAAGTTAATACTATGCTCGGGCTAACATCGAGGAATTTTGAGTGTAAGACGCCGGGAGGAACATTGTCTTCGCAGCACTTAATGGTAAGACCTCACTGTGGGTTCTGCTACAAGGAAGGTAATACTACGCTCGAGCTAACGGCGATGAATTTTGAGTGTAAGACGCCGGGATTAACGTTGTCTTTACAGCACTCAATGGTAAGGCCTCACCTGGAATACGCAGTGCAGTTCTGGGCCCATATATATTTTGGTCGCTAGAGCTTACACACCCACAGCTTGTAAGGCTTTCGTTTAAGTTGTAGGTGTTTACATGGGTAGTTTTCTGAGCCCACTGGTAGTCTGGCAAGGATTCCACACCGTGAGAACCCGACTAATCTCCTCGATGACCTTTGGAAATATTTCTTGAAAGAGCCGAAAGCGTCGAGGGATATGGGCCCTGGTCCCTCATTACTGATATCGCCATAAGGTTTTTTGTTTTGTTTAGCCATCTGTCTGTACAACAACCTTACTGCAGGAGGAGTTAATGCGAAAACGGTAGTCTTTATATATCTATTGAGTACCTTCGTTGTGACAGGAGTAAAATTAATGAATTCTACGGGTCATCAATGTGCTTCACGAATAGATGGAATTATTAAAGCAAACAGCCTCGTCTTGTATCTACAGGCTTTCTGGTGACTACTATTCCCTGTTTCCATGTTTCTCGTCTCTACGCTCTATCTCCTCTTCCCCTCTTCCCCCTTCTCCTCCACCTCCACACTTCCGCACCGTGTTTGGTTCACCTCTTTCTCTCTGTCTCCCTTTTTTTCCTGTTACATCCTGCTACTTCAAGAAAAAGAAAAGGAGAGAATATATATTCTCTCCTTTCCTTTTTCTAATCTTTCCTCTACATTTCTCTCCATGTCAATCCTCTTTCCCCACATTTATAAGAATATTTGCATGAAATTATGTAAATTGTTTCTGCTTATCTTTTTCATTCTCATTTATTATTTTTTTTAATTTTCATTCATGTTTATTTTCATTTCATATTTTCTGTTTTTTATTGTATCTCACTTTGTTTTCTCGATTCTTTTTTTTTCTTTAATACTTCTCTTCGTTTATTTCCTGTTTTGTTTTCTCCTCCATTACCATTCCTCTTATTTCCTCTTACCACATTTATTCTTCCTCCTCCTGATTTGGTGGTTAACTCTTCTTTTTATCAATTTTCATATTTTTTTAACTTTCATATTTGCATCATTTGGGCTATTTTTTACGTCACTCAAACCATACACCAAAACAACAAAAAAACAATGGTAAAGTAAAAAAAAGGTATGGTCGAGTATTTCTATAACCCTTCCCCTTAGGTTGCCCCCCTTGAACACACTCCCCTTAGTTTGCAACTCTTAACCCTCTTGCGTGCCCGTTAGTGCTCTCCCTTACCCCCCCTGCTCCTTAGATGGCACCCCTTAACCCTTCCCCTTAGCGCCTCTTCCCGTAGCTTTACCCCTTAAATATAATGGAGTTTATCCCTTAATTTCCCCTTTTCTAGTTTGGTGCTCTTTCCCCTTATCTTTAAACCCCTTTTTTCAGCCATCTTCACCCCCCCTGCAACATCAACATAAACAAAAACAACACCAACAACCTCAAGATTACAACTACTACTACTAATACTACTACTACTATCACTACTACTACTGTCACTACTACTACGACTACTACTTTTACAACAAACAACTACAACAACTAACAACAATAAAAACAACAGCAAAACCACTAATATATTCCATTGTTTTACTGTCTTCTTGCTGTTGCTGTTGTTGTTGTTTTTGTTGTTGTTTGTGATATTGTTTTATATTTTTCCCGCTTTTTGGCACGGAAGAGGGAGAGGAGGGGGATGGAGGGGAGGGGAGAGGGGGGGGAGGGAAGGGTGGAAGGAAACACAGGTAAGACGGATGCACCTGGCGTTTGAGGGGGGAGGGACGGGGAGGGGAGGAAGGGGAGTGGAGGAAGGGGAGTGGAGTGCGGGGAGGGGAGGAGGGGAGAATAGGGGGCCAGGTGTTAGATTTTATGATATCTGACACCCGCATACCTTACCTTTCCTCCCCTTCCTCTCCCCTCCCCTTCCTTCTCTCCTCCTCCTCCTTCTCCTCTTCCTCTTTCTCGTTTGTATGTTCTGTTTTTTTTCTTTGGTGTGTTTGTTTTGCTTTCTCTCTCTCTCTCTCTCTCCTATTTTACTATTTTTTTTTTTTCATATATATATATATATATATATATATATATATATATATATATATATATATATATATATATATATATATATATATATATATATATATATATATATATATATATATATATATATATATATATATATATATATATATATATATATATATATATATATATATATATATATATATATATATATATATATATATATATCTCTCACAATACTTTTTCTTTTGATTTTTTATATTTTGTTGATGTATCTCTCTCTCTCTCTCTCCCGTCATATTAAGAGACAGACGCTTATAATACAAAGTAAATTAATGATACGGTCAGTTCCTAGTCTCCCTTGATGGACGATGTGAGAGAGAAAAAGATAGGAGGAGTAGATGCTATGGTTCAAACTTTGGGATTTGATTTGATTTAGAATTTTGAGAAAGTAAGAAAAGAAAGAGAGAGAGAGAGAGAGAGAGAGAGAGAGAGAGAGAGAGAGAGGTTCGAACGCTATGATTTATTTTACAATTTAGAGAAAGCGAACTAAAAAAGAGAAAGGAAGAGAAAAAGAGACGGTAAGAAAAAGAGTAAGAGAAAAAAATAAAGTAAGAAAGAGTAAAAGAGAGAAAGTAAGAGAAAAAAAAGAGAAAAAAAGAGTACGTTAAATATTCTCAAAAAACAAAACGAGAGAGAGAGAGAGAGAGAGAGAGAGAGAGAGAGAGAGAGAGAGAGAGAGAGAGAGAGAGAGAGAGAGACATACATTTGCATACAATCAATACCCTCGTTGCTAGCCTGTCTCTGTTTACCTTAGTGACGTCATCAAGGTGGTCACGTGACACCCTCCACCACCTTCACAACCTCATTCACGTCCAGGACCTGTGCGGCGGCTGTCATTAGTGTTACCTGCCGTTTTCTTTACAGGTGTGTGCGGGAGGGGGGCGAGAGCGGGGGGGGGGTATGTGTGGGGGGGATGGTATTGTTTGTGTTGTGTTGTTTTTAGTAATGGTAGTAGTTGTAGTTGTAGTAATGGTAGTAGTAGTAGTAGTAGTAGTAGACGAAGAAATATTAGCGATAGTAACATGTTCTTTTTTCAGTTTAAATTTATAGATTGGAATACCTGTTTTAGTTTCGATGTAAGGATTAACCATGACTTTCACTCTCAAATCCGACCTGAATCGTATAACAAAAAACAACTTCCCATACAAGCAAGCAAACAAACAAACAACAAATAAGTAAAGGCATGACTATAAACAGCTTTCCAAACAAACAAATAACGACGACATAACGTAGAAAAAAAACATACAAAAAAAGAAAAGCTAACAAGAAAGTGAAAATATAGACAAAAAAAAAAAAAAAACATATAAATCCAATCCATCATCCATCAAGCAGGTGTTTTGTGGACAAGGAAGTGACGTGTATTGTTCCTGGCTATAAACAACTTTCCAACCAACAAATAACGACGACATAACTTAGATAAAAAAAAACTTTCTATACCAAAAAAAAAAAAAAAAAAAAACGAACAAGAAAGTGAAGAAATAGACTTAAAAAAACAAAACAAGCAACATGTAAATCCAATCCAACATCTCCAGTATTTGCCCTTGCAAGTGTTTTTGTGGACAAGGAAGTGACGTGTATTGTTCTGGCACACCTGTTGGACACCTGGGCTCGGGGATGTCAAACAGTTCCAGCGTAAGAGAGGCTGTGCGGCTTACCTTGGCTATCTTACGTCACCTTACCGCCTCTCCTTTATATTTGCCTTACAGGAGCAGTGTTGGGCGGGCTATTTGTTTTTTTGTTTTTCCCCTTGAGCTGTTTCCTCAACTATATGAAAAGGTAAAGAGTAAAGAAGACAGGTGTTATTGTAAAAGAATCTAGAGGCAATTACAAATAAAACAAGTGTTAATAGCACAAAAACTGTGCTAAATCGGCGTCGCATGACCCTCCAACACCCCCCCCCCAACAATTTATATTATGCAACTAGGGGTCTAACATGGAAAATGCTGAAAAGTACAGATGGCGCCACTATAAACACTTGCCTGCACCACAACGGGGTGGGGCCGACCATCAGGCCCTACTACGAAGGCCTACCGGCGCCACAGGCCAAGACGTAAAAAACAAAAAAATAATAATAATAAAAATAAACCAGCTGACTTTGTTGATAATGCCATGCTGTAGGGTTCGTCAGGGCTGACTAATGTTATTATACAATGTCATGTCCACAATGCACGGGTAAGCCAGGAAAACAACTTGAAGATAAAAATAACGGTGGAAAAAACAAACGGTCGGGAATGAAGATAAAGAAAGAAAGACACTAATGAAAAGCACATGTGAGTTAATTTGCATTTTTTAAACATAACTACATCCATTTATTCCCATTTATATATTTTTTCTATATTTACCACTTATTATTAGTCAATATTACGAAGAACTTACACGCACATTAGTAGTCGTAGTAGTTATTGTAGTAGTAGAAGTAGTAGTAGTAGTAGTCATTAGCGGCCTCCCTTCTGGTTTGCTCGTCGCCTCAAGAACTTAATTTGTGGTGCTAATGAGTGTGTTTCTGAAGGAGGGAGACTGATGGCGGGAGGGAGGGAGGGAAGGAGGGAGAGAGGAAGGGCGAGGGAGAGGAACGGAGGGAGGGAAAGTTAATAAAAAACCTTCCCTCCCTTCATCTTTCTCTCCGTCCAAACTTCCCCTTCTACATTTGTCTCTCCTCCTCCTCCTCCTCCTCCTCCTCCTCTTCCTCCGGGTTCTTCTTCTCTTCCTTTTGTTTTCCTTCCCTTTAACAGCTTACTTCATTCCCAAATCCGTTTTCTTCCTTATTCTCTTCTTTTGTATTTTCTCATTTATTCCACTTTTATTTCTCATTTTATTTTTGTCTTCATTGTTTTCCTCATTCGCTGTCTCACTCTTCTTTCCTTCGCATTTGTTTTCCTATTCTCTCCTTTCTCTTTTTCCTGTACATTTCTATTCCGTTTTCTTCCTTACTCTCTTCTTTTGTATTTTCTCATTTCTTCCACTTTTTCTTCATTGTTTTATTTTTGTCGTCTTTGTTTTCCTCATTCGTTGTCTCACTCTTCTTTCCTTCGCATTTGTTTTCCTATTCTCTCCTTTCTCTTTTTCCTGTAAATTTCTATTCCTCTTTCTCATTCCTTCCTTTTTCTTCCTTCTCGTAACATTTTTGTCTTCACTGTTTTCCCCATTCGTTGTCTCTTCTTTCCTTCGCATTTGTTTTCCTATTCTCTCCTTTCTCTTTTTCCTGTACATTTCTATTCCTC
Organism: Eriocheir sinensis; assembly: GCF_024679095.1. NCBI lineage: Eukaryota > Metazoa > Arthropoda > Malacostraca > Decapoda > Varunidae > Eriocheir > Eriocheir sinensis. The sequence goes on from NC_066538.1 coordinate 7,796,047, forward strand.
TTTCTCATTCCTTCCTTTTTCTTCCTTCTCGTACTATTTTTGTCTTCACTGTTTTCCCCATTCGTTGTTTCACTTTTCTTTCCTTCGCATTTGTTTTCCTATCTTCTCCTTTCTCTTTTTCCTGTAATTTTCTATTCCTCTTTCTTCCTTTGAATCCTGTTTTGTTTTGTTTTTAATCTTGTATGTTATTTCCTCATTCTTCTCACTATTTTTCTTGTTTCCCCATTTCTTTTCCCGTTCTCTTTTTCCCACTCCTCACTGATTCCCTATTTTCCCCTTCCTATTCCCCATTTCTTTTGTTATATTTATCCCATTTCCATTTATTTACGTATCTTCCTCCCCTTCCTTTTACCTTCCCCTTTCTTCCTATACTCCCCATACCGCCTTCATCTACACCTCCCCATCTTCTTATCTCCCCTCAGCATCCCATCCCATCATCCTCAGTATCATCTCCCTCCTCCTCTCCACACACACACACACACACATAATCAATATAAGCAACACAAAAATAACTTCTTTGCAATTTTGCGAGAGTGTGAGCAAGTGTGAGAGAGAGAGACGAGGAGGAGGTAAAGAAAACAAAAGAAATGCAAAAATACGAGTTAAGAAAGAAAAGAAGAGGGGAAAAAAGGGAAGGAAATTAATTGAAGGAGGAAAAAAGAGAGAAGAAAGGGGAGGAAAAGATGAGAGAGGAAGTTTGTTTATAACGGGTTGAATCTCCCTTCGGTGTGAGCATAAGAGATTTGGATGCGCTCTGAAGGGGGGGAGGGGTGAAGGGAGGGGGTGAAGGGGAGGTGAAGGGACCTTATTTGCGTGTGATTAGAAGTGTATTAGAGAGAGAGAGAGAGAGAGAGAGAGAGTTACGATACAAAAACAAAGATTGAAAGACAGAAAACAAAGGTACGTATGAGAGAGAGAGAATCAATCACACGCATACCAGTACCCCTTCTCACTCACTCACTTTCCCCTCCCTCCCTCCCTCCCCTCACCCCACCCCCTCTCCCCCTACCCCCCTTCCCCATCGTTTTATTCAACTTCATTTTAAACAATTGAATTCCCCTTCAGTGAGTCCCCTTCGCATGAGCAACTTTGCAGAGGATTAAATATGGCGGCGACAACCTTCAGGGGCCCACGCAGCGAGAATGTATTTTATCTTGGCCCACTGCTCTCTCTCTCTCTCTCTCTCTCTCTCTCTCTCTCTCTCTCTCTAAACTCTCTTATATATTCTCTCTCTCTCTCTCTCTCTCTCTCTCTCTCTCTCTCTCTCTCTCTCTCTCTCTCTCTCTCTATACGTACCTTGTTTTCTGTCTTTGTATCTTTTATTTCAGCCATCATCAATCTCTCTCTCTCTCTCTCTCTCTCTCCTTACGTACCTTTGTTTTTTCTGTCTTTATCTTTGGCCTTTTGTATCGTAATCTCTCTCTCTCTCTCTCTCTCTCTCTCTCTCTCTCTCTCTCTCTCTCTCTCTCTCTCTCTCTCTCTCTCTCTCTCTTCACTTTCCTTCCTTTCCTTTCTTTCCTTTTCCCTGTCTTTACTTTCTCCCTTCCCTCTCTCTTGCTTTCCTTCCTTTCCTTTCTTTCCCTTTCCCTGTCCTTTACTTTCCCCCTCCTCCCTTCTCTCTCTCTCTCTCTCTCTCTCTCTCTCTCTCTCTCTCTCTCTCTCTCTCTCTCTCTCTCTCTCTCTCTCTCTTGCTTTCCTTCCCCTTCCCTTTTCACCCCCCTTTTCCCATAACCTTTACTCCCCCTTTTCCCCTGTCCTTTACCCCTTTTCCCCCTGCCTCCCTTCTCTCTCTCTCTCTCTCTCTCTCTCTCTCTCTCTCTCTCTGTCTCTCTCTCTCTCTCTCTCTCTCTCTCTCTCTCTCTCTCTCTCTCTCTCTCTCTCTCTCTCTCTCTCTCTCTCTCGCTCTCTCTCTCTCTCCTCTCTCTCTCTCTCTCTCTCTCTCTCTCTCTCTCTCTCTCTCTCCATTTGCTTTCCTTCCTCTTTTCTTTCCGTTTCCCTTTCTTTCCTCCTCCTCCGCCTCCTCCACCTCCTTCCCTTTCTTTCCGCTCATTCCATTTTATTTGTTTTGTTTTTCATCTTTTCCCTCCTATCTTCCTCTTCTTCCCTTCTTTTTTCTTTTTGATTCCTCATTTTTCTTTCTTTGCTGCATTTTCCCTTCTTCCTTTTGTCTCTTCCATCTCCTTCTCTTGCTGTTGATGCTTCTCTCTCTCTCTCTCTCTCTCTCTCTCTCTCTCTCTCTCTCTCTCTCTCTCTGGTTTGTATATTGGTTGGTTGGATTCTTTGTTTAGTTATTCGTTTTTTTTTTTGTTGTTTGTTTGTTTTGTTTTCTTTATCTTTCTCTCGCGTTCATTGTCTTAATTTCTCTGTTCTTGTTTTGCTTTTCTTGTTATATTTTCTTGATTTGTATTTCAATATATTAATAATTTTCATGTTTTTTCCTATACTTTGATGATTCTCTCTCTCTCTCTCTCTCTCTCTCTCTCTCTCTCTCTCTCTCTCTCTCTCTCTCTCTCTCTCTCTCTCTCTCTCTCTCTCTCTCTCTCTCTCTCTCTCTCTCTCTCTCTCTCATAACCAGTTGTGAGTGCAGTTATGACGTGTTGTAACTTGTTATTGTCTCGAAGGGGGGGGAGGAGGAGGAGGAGGAGGGGAAGTAAAAGAGAGGGGGAGAGGGAAAAGAAGATTTATAGAGGGTGAAAAAGAATGCTCTTAGTGGGGAGAGGCTTGAAGAAGAGAAAGAATGGGAAGGAGGAAAAGGGTTAAATGAAGGAAGGGGAATCTCTCTATCTCTCTCTCTCTCTCTCTCTCTCTCTCTCTCTCTCTCTCTCTCTCTCTCTCTCTCTCTCTCTCTCTCTCTCTCTCTCTCTCTCATTCTGTCTCATTTAATCGTCATCAGTCATTCTCTCCCTCACAATCTCCCCTTATTTACCCCTCACATTCATTCCCCTCCCTCTAACCAACCCTCCCTCACCTCCCTCTCCTCCCCACCACCACCACCACCACAGCCATTGTGTCACCTCTCTCCTTCCCCTCTTTCCCTTTTCCTTTACCTTCTTCTTTCCTTCCCTCTCCCCTCTCCTCCTCCCTCCTCTCCTCTCCCTCCCCCTCCCTCCCCTCCCCTCCCCACCACCACAACCGTATGTCACCCTTTCCCCTTCTTTTCCTTCCCCTCTTTTTCCCCTTTCCATTACCTTTCTTCTCTCCTTCCCCTCTCCCCTCCTCCCTCTCTCCCCTCCCCCTCCCCTCCCCTCCCCACCACCACCACAACCATGTGTCCTCTCTCCCCTTCCCCAGTCTCCCCTTCTTTTCCTTCCCCTCTTTTCC